>NW_015150787.1:146082-185101 GCF_000732505.1 Cyprinodon variegatus
GATGGATGGATGGATGGATGGATGGATGGATGGATGGATGGATGGATGGATGGATGGATGGATGGATGGATGGATGGATGGATGGATGGATGGATCATAAAACACAAGCAAGGGTTTATTTACAGCCCTCAGATATCTAATTGGTGATCAGTCCTCAAAGACAGTGAGAAATTGGTTTCTGTCAGTTAAATGTTGATAAGTATATCTCTGCTAATTGTCCCTTAGGAAATAAAGTAAAACCTTCAATCTGTGTTTAAGTGAAGTTTTGTTACTCATTATATTATTTGTGATATAGTGGATAATTGTTTTAGTTTAATTGACACAGTATTGAAATTGATCAGATAAAATATAAAGTTGGATTATTTTATTTATTAGATTGCAGAATATATTAATCTATCAAATAAGCCTGAGAATAAAGCTGTGTAACAAAACCTTATGCCTTATGATGCTGCTCCACTTTAACCTCATACAACTTTAATCCTGCATTGCTGTAGTATTTTCTCTTTATTCTATCGTGGGTCTTAATAAAAAATAGATATATCTTTCTGATGTTGAAACACCAATGCAGACTTAGACTGAAGTCAGATTTTGTTTCATGATTACATGTGATGTTTCTAGTGTATAAAAATTATTTTACTGTGAGTTTTATTGGCCTAAGAAAGGAGAGAAATGTTCCCCATTCTGTTGCAAGCGACATGCTGCCAGCTGAAGAAGGCATGCAGGTTTTCTTTAAGAGGGTGAGAGATTAGTGATTCGAATCAGCAAGCTATATCTTGGACTCTGCATGCATTCGTCGTCCTTCCCTTTCATTCAGCTGTTTCAAAAATGACACCAACCCCCCCCAAACCCTGTGTTTCTTTCCCAATTCTCATCCATCTCCAAGTGCAGTCATTTCTAGTGCAGAGAAATGTCCCCAGTGACACTGAGGGATGACGCAGGCTCTCCATCCTCTCTCTGTTTCGATAACCCTAACGATCCCACCTTCCATTTTTTCTAGCTCCAACATCATGTTTTCCCTGTTCCAACTTACAACACTCTCCCCTTCTTTTTCTGGCTTTGGTACTACCCTTTTCTCCATTTCCTCATCCAGTCTCCCTTTCCCCCTCTCCTCTCACTGCCTCCCCCTTTCTCCCCTCCTTCCCACTCTGCTTCGGCACTGCAGTGCTGATTGTGATTGAACATACACACACACGCAAGCACGCACCAACACACGCACAGAGGAGCATAGATGAGAAACAAGTACTGCAGCAGCATGCAGCAGCTTGCAGCATCTGCGGCTCAGCCATTCACGGGATGAGGGGGGGACGCTTGCAGAAAGGGAAGCAGATTGTTGCTTTACACCAGCCTGCTTGTGCATCTTAGTAGAGGTGAGAATGATGCATTTCATTTGCAGATGGCTCAAGAAATCCAGGCTCTTCTGCACTGCCTCTGCATCCTGTTCCCCCTGCTCCTCCCACTTCAACTCTTCCTCCTCCTCCTCTCTACAGCATCATTAGAAAGGACTACAGATTGACTGGGACTGGCAAGCTGTGGATGGTCAGATTTTACCCCAGCGGAAGGATTTTTTTGGTGGCTATGCTACATCTGCAGCCTGACTGTCGACTGGATTGTAACTGACTATAAAATAACATCTGAACTTACAAGGAATCTTGGATGTGTGTGAGGATCTATACCAGTGTTGTCACTGGTGCATTTCCTCCTTTTTCCTTCTGGTGGTTTTTGCTTTCTCAGAGACTGGCTAGCAGGCACTGCAGCATTAGGACCGCAAGATTCATGAAGGGGTAGGGCATGAGGACCAAGGGGCAACCCTGAGGAAGGGCTTGATAACTTCCATTGGAACCACTGCTGAGGTGCTTATCTTGATTTCTTTTTTTTTTTTTTTCAGAAAAGGGTGTCTGGTGGGGGGTTGGTGTGGGTGGTGACAGCACAGGTAACTAGGCCCTACAGTGCAAAGCGGGTGGGTTTTGTGTATAGGAGCCAGGCAGGACGTCCTGTGGGAAGGAATAAGGGCTGACTGGAACGCTGGACTCCTGATGGTGGCTATTTTTGTCTCCCCTAGCTGATCGTTTGGGACAGCAGGTGGAAGAGAAGATGCTTATGGCCCGAGACACGGCCCGGGATGAGGCTCAAAAGCTACACAGGAAGTGGCTGAAACACCAGGCCTTTATGGCAGAGCTGGCCCGAAATAAGGAATGGCTGGCCAAGATAGAACAGGTAAGTGAGGGTGACCGGGGGGGGAGTGCAGAAAGGCAGCACATGCTGAAGGGGATACAATCCGTAGAAGCAGAGTTAGGAGTGGTGAAGTGAGAAGATGAAATTCTGAGATCAGCGGCTGTTCCATCTTCACATTGCTGAGGAACATCCTGTTACAGCCTCAAGGTTATAGAGAAATCACACTGGTGTCACTTTCACTGTCACATTTGGTCCGATGTTTGGGCCTGTTTCAGCCTTTTTGCACTCAAAAGAGTTTGACTAGGAGGCTGCAGAAAATCAGAATGAGATGAATGAAATGTAAACTGCAGCAGTAAATTGCAGAAAGCTGATCTATAGTACAGGATCTATTATAGTTGGCAGTCTGTTATTGTTTTATCTCAATTGACTTTTAGCCCTTCAGCTCCATCCATGCAGAATACCCTCCATGCTGTCCAGGCTATTGAAATGTAACTTTCTATGGGATTCTACTACACTTTCCTCTAATTATGAGAGTGGATTATTACATTAAAAATATAAAATCCATTTTGTGAACACAATGTGTGATGATGAGGACTGGACTGGTATATTTTAACCACATGACTCCATGCTGTGGGTAAAACTGCTTTCATATGAAAACAGAGCAAGATACCAATCTCTTAACTGTAGCCGGAATAAAAATGAAATTGTTTATTGTGGCCATACTGATGTTATGTTCAACATCTGTTTAGGATTGTTTTGATTTTCATACCTAATCTTGAGCAGAACAAAAATATTTGCATGTCCAACCATAAATATCTGTTTTCAGCAGCAATAAATCTCTTCCAAAAGAGATGGATTACCCATGCTGTACGTTAGAGAACAGAGCGTAAGCCATCTATCTACCAGCAAATTGCAGTGTGCAGCATCGTGAAGGAGGGATGACTGTATTTTTCTTTTCTTCATACTGATGAACTTTATGTGGTAATCTCATAAACGAGTGTAGAAGCTTATCAGAACTCGATAGTGGTTGTCAGCTCATAGCTACTAAACATTTAGCTGTAGCAACTGACTATACTTAAAAAATGACTGCAACATGGTTTTTTGAATTAATTTCAGGTGTGCCCCAATTCACGACATATGTCATCTCATGAGACTTTAGGGAGTAAGTTCAGCTGACTGAATGTTTAAGAAGACCTAGGCAGATACAAACAGGTAAACAGATCCTCTGATCTTGGAAAACCTTCTGTGTTAGGGAAGGTATTGGTAAACCATATCCATGAGTTAAACTGATGAACTATGTGATGATTTCCAGATCAAAAGGATAAAAAAGAGCAAAAACACAGCCAGTAGCCATGTCAGGATAGAGACAGGTCTAAACTTCAAATGGAAATAGTCCCAACTTTGTTTATTTATATAGCTCTAATTCATAGCATGTCATCTCAGGTCACTTTATAGATCAAGATCAACCAGATCATCCAGTCAGATGGGAAAACCAGCTGATTGCATTGCCTCATTGCCTCTTCAGCAATCCCTCACACCAAGCATGCTTGTAGCCACAGTGGAGAGGAAAAATCCCTTTGAACATAAAGAAACCTCCAGTAGTACCAGAACCAGACTCAGTTGGAGCGGTCATCTGCTGAGGCCGACTGATCCCTGTGGTACTCCACAGGTAACCCTGGAGCATGAGGAAGATTTATCATTAATACGAACAAACTGAAATCGGTCAGATAAATACGATTTAAACCAGTCTAGAGCTGTTCCTTTAATCCCTACAAAATATTCAAGTCTTTCTAAAAGAATATTATGATCAAGTAGATCAAATGCAGCACTGAGTACGAACCGGACAAGTACAGATACAGGTCCATTATCTGAGACCATGAGAATATTATTAGTGACTTTCACCAGAGTTGTTTCAGTGCTATGATGAGCTCGAAAGCCAGACTAAAACTCTTCAAAAAGTTCATTATGGTTTAAATGATCGCACACTTGTTGGCAACTACTTTCTCAAGAATTTTAGATATAACAAGAATTTTCGATATATATGATCTGATCTAAGGTTTGATTACAGCAACCTTAAAAGCCTGCAGCACATGTCCCTGTTTAGGGATATATTGATCCTATTTAAACATGGAGGTGGGAATAAGATAAAATAACTTAGCTGGATATGGATGTGACACATTTTTTATGTTGCATTCAAAATCTGTTGAACAAATAAGATTGAAGTCAGGTGTTGTTCCCTTCATTCCTATGGGAATGTTAAAACCCTTTTAAAAGACCAAACTTACTGACTGTATAGAATATTCCAATAACTGTAGTTCTGAGTCCAAATTACTTGTCGCATATTTGCATCTGCAAAATGTCACACAAAAAAATCTGCAGCATGTCACACAGCACCTTTACTTTTTGAAAAGGTTGTGAATTTCATCAGGCCTTGACCACCTTGAAATGTATTTACATCTTTAAATCCCTTTTAATATTATAAAGGTGTCTGTTGCCCTTTCCCTTTGTTTTAATTATTAATTATCATTGAATACATTAAAACATGATTAGACTTTATGGATCTTTTGCACACTATGGTGGTAGTAAGCGTTCCCATAAATTATTTACTAGATACAAGAGAAACTAATTATTACAGGCTTGAAGTCAGTGACACAAAAGTAGACATGCTGACAAGAAAAAGCTTTGTTAGTTCATTGTTCCAATAACTGACGTGTAGCCTAGTACTTTGGGGCAAAAACATTTTGAAGTTGCAAATGCGTAGGATTGTAGAGAATTTGTATGTTTATTGATGACTTGGTTGTTTGGGCTGTTTTGGGATTTGATTCTATTTTTAAATATTTTTCTCCTGCGTTTTCTTAGTTTCTATTTTGATTTATGTTTGTTCTACACTCTGAAACAGTTGGACTAAAACTCAAATTGGGTTATTTCCAGCCGAACCGCTGGGCTATTATAGCACCGGCCCAGTAGTGGTTAATTTGACCAGACAAGATAGGTTGGTTTATTATAAGCCAATAGATGGGTCACAATATTAAGCTGATGCTAAGTGGAATTAAATGTAGATTTGGGGAAATTCAAACATGCATGCTTGGTGCTTGCTAATGGCCGCATAAAGTTCTTTCATGGCTAGCGTGGCATTAGTATCCGGGGGAATATAAACAGCAGTGAGGATGACAGAAGTAAATTCCCTTGGAAAGTAATAAAGTCTGCATTTGACCATTAAAAACTCCACGATCTGTGAGCAATGTCTCTCGGTAGTAGAAGGGTCTGTGCACCAAGCTTTGTTAATATAAATGCACAAACCTTTGCCTCTGGTCTTGATGGACTCATCTGCTGTCCTGTCGGCTCGATGTGTGTGGTGTCCTGTTAGCTGGATACCATTGTCCTGCAGCTGTTGTTTGGTCATGAAAAAGCATGACTTTTGAGTCAATAATCTATCCGTCATTTGTGATGGATTGTCGTAACTCATCCATTTTATTGGCCAGGGAAATGCTGGGTAAAGAGAGCCGGTGTGGTGTTAGCTTTAGCCTAGTTCGCAGCCCTCAATGCTTACCCTTCCTTTGTTTACATTCTCGTTGCCATGTGCATACACTTCCACCAAGCTGTGAGGAGTTGGCAGCCTTCGGTGTTCCGAAGATCTCTGAGTCAGAGATCGGCGATAGAAGTGTTAGAATTGTAGCTCTGAATGTTCAGAAGCTCATGTCTGCTGTAGGAAAGCAACACACTGGAGTGTGCAGGTCAGCTGGCTGGTGTAATAACAGACGTTTTTAACACCCTCTGCTGGACCAATCCATAGTTCCAGTATGCTTTAAGTCAATGACTACCTATCATGATGAAGTGCTTCAAAAGGCTGGTTAAATAACACATCATCTCCAGTCTCCGCCAAAAATTAGACCCATTTCAGTTCTGCTACTGACGGAACCATTCCACTGAAGATGCCATCTCCTCTGCTCTTCACCTGAGCCTAGCACACCTGGAGGAGAAGAGCATCCATGTGCAGATGCTGTTCCTGGGCTTCATTTCAGCTTTCAACACCATCATCTCACACCATCTGAAAGGAATACAGCTGGGTTTCATACACCCCTCGGCAATTGGCTTTTAGACTTCCTCACACACAGACCTCAGTCAGTCTGGGTTGGACAGAACACCTCTGATGTCATCACCCTAAGCATAGGCTTCCCTCTGGGCTGCGTCCTGAGCACCCTGCTGTTCACCCTGATGACACATGACTGCCTCCCCAGGTTCACCACCAATCACATTGTGAAGTTTGCAGACGGCCCCATGGTGGTGGGCCTCATCAGAGCAACAACGACCAGGACTATAGAGAAGAGGCGGAGCAGCTGGTGGGCTGGTGCAGAGATAACAGCCTGGTCCTGAATGTGGAGAAGACAAAGGAGATCATCGTCGACTTCAGGAACAACCTTTCTAACCCTGCTCCGCGGCTCATCAACAGCTCAGCTGTAGAAGTGGTGAGCAGCACCAAATTCTTGTGCACAAAATGGCACAAAAGCGTGTACTTCCTGCGGAGGATGAGGAGAGCCCACCTGCCCCCACCCATGAGGCACCTCTTCCCACCATAAAAGACATTTCATACCAGCGCTGATTTTCCCGAGCCCATAACATTATCAATTGCCCCTCCCACCCCCACCATGGACAGTTCTCCCTGCTGCCCTCTGGGAAGAGGCTTCACAATGCAGGTCCAACAGATTCTGAAGCAGCTTTTTACCCACCACCATCAGACTGCTGAACTGTTGAAAGAAACTCTAAATACAGTCAAAGACTCTGCATCACACCGATAACACCAAACCAAAAAGAACTCAGTTCAAAAAATGTTTGTCTACTGCATTTTTGCACCATATTTATTTGTCTTTGCGCTGCTCTGAACTTCCATGTAAATCCATTTTGCATCATGTTTATTCTCCAATGATTTTTACATTTGATCACTGCTGCACTTTTTGCAGAGGCTAAGCTGCTGCTCATGTACGGTCTGAAAGCTGTAAAAAAAAAACGAAATTTCATTTTGTAACACTCTGTATATACTAAATGACAATAAAAAAAATATCTAAGAATCATTCTCTTAAGAGGTATTTTTGCTGGGCAAGGAGAAATACTAGTTTGGTGGGGTTCCTTTGTCAAGGTGCATTTAGACTGAAATGGAAACAAACCAGCAAGTTCACCGAGCTGCATTTCAGATGTAGTGTTCACACCATGCACCGCATCATCCAATAGAAGGAGCTTCAGCTGCATGTGAAAAAAATCAGCAAATAAACTGATTGGTTCGTGGTTCATTAGTTCCAGTTTGTGCAGTTAAAATTATAATTTATAACAACAAAAAAGAACATGTGTTTTTACTTTTGTTTCAGAGATATTAAGGATTGTCATTTCGCTAGTCGAGAGGTTGCCATCCCAACCATTACCCTTCAAATTTAAATCAGTGGTCTTCTTTTTTATTACTACTTTAGTGCAGATTTCTGAAGGTTAAACTGTTGTTTTATTGTTCTGCTATTCAAAGAATGTTTTCTAATTTTGTCCCATGACATCACCATCCGACCAGACGTTAGGCAGTGACAGACTGAGGTCTGTGCTGGAGGTAAGGAAGGATGATGAACTTCTAGGGCTTCTTTTAGGGCTAAATTAAAACTGATTTTCTTAAAGCCATCTAAAGACCTCAGAGCATTCCTTATTTTATCCTTTGTGAAAATTATGCTTTCAACATAATGTCTCTGTCTTCCATTTTGACTGAGAAAAGCTGACAGAAAGTAAAGCTTTCAAATTCAGCAGGCACTGTTCCATTCTCTCCATGTGGTGCCGCCATTGGACTTCAGTTTTATCCAGTAGCATGAAGAGGAAATGGAGCGGTGACTGTTCTTATTTTCTCTTTTTTCTCTGCGCTTTTTGTGTAGGGATAAATTCATCATCTTCACAATGGACACCATATTCGGGATGATTGCACCTTTAGGCAGTCAGTCCAGTTCAACACAGCGGGTTGTGAGGGCAGCTCAGTTTATGAGTTTAAGGAAGTTTTATGACTAGATTTTTGGCGCAGTCAGACATTTTGGGTTTTCTGTCCTGTTAGTTTCTTTCCTAGCTGCTATCTTACAAGGGCCAGCTTGACTAGCCTGTTGTTTTAGCCGCTAAGCTATCAGTTACTTTGACAAGAGACGCCTCACATCCACACATCATCTCTGAGTTTATATACATTTCAATGCTTTAACATGAAATTTATTTTGCTCATTGGTATCTGTTCATGGTTGGATTAAGTGAAACTTAATTGATCTGAATGTTAGCAAAGAATACTGTTAAAAATCTGTTTACTGTATATATCTATGCTGCTGATTTAATGGACATTTTCATTGCAAAAGCTGAGCTAATTAACTGAACATTATCAAAGACTCTGCTTCAAGGACTTACTGGTTTTCTTCCATGTTTATTTGTTCTTTTATGTATCCTGTGTTTATTTCAGCAGTTTGTAGTTTTCCCATATTTTAATAAACACAGTAATACTGGAATAGGGATGAGTTGATTTAATAAAAGTGCACCCTAGTTTAATTGTGTTTGTTTGTTCTGTGGTTGTTTTATAACAGCGACCGATTGTTTCTAATTGCTGAATGAACTTCCTTTAGAGTTAACAAATGGAATAGACAAAGACAATGTTTTCCTTGTGATTAATGATTAATAACTCTACTTGAAATTATAATCCAAGCTATTGATATTTACTAATGAAGACATACTGGATTTTAATTCCAAAAAAGTTAAAAACAAACCACTGGACTTTGTTTTCCAAGTTTGAAGACGTTTTGTATCAAACATTGCTTAGTGCCCCAAGTTCCTGGGGGCCCCATAAAACTCCCTTTACACGTATGGTACATACAGCTATTACTTATTTGTACACATTATGTTTTCATTAAAATGCCATCAGAATGCTTATAATATTACTTAATGTCATGTCCCAGACCGTACTCAGAACAAAAGTTAAGTAGTTGCTGTAACACAGCAGTACTTGGACTAAATATTACTAAATCAGCTCCATACATCAATTAATTACAGAGTTACCAGCCACACAACTAATGTTACAAGCTCCCAACTTGGTTGATAGTTCATCCAGATACAAGCCAAGACACAGTCCCCCCCATTTAATCTGCAGTGATTGCTGAGCATACCAATATGACCGAATACAAATAATATACTCTTTTAAACCTGTTTGTGCCAGTTTCATAAAAAGTTTTCTGTTATTTATCCTATCAAATGCTTTTGATGCATATAGTAAATCAATAAACACTGAAGAGTTCTGCTTATTATATTCATAAATAATCTCTTATAGAGCATATCTCCACATATCTGTGCCCAGCCTAACATTAAAACCAAACTGGTTATCTGTAGATTTGATAACCCCTAAAATCCTGGTCAGCAGGATTAATTCAATCATTTTTCAAACTATACTGGCCAACGCTATTGTATGGTAATTATCAGAACTGCCAATCTTCCCAGTTTTATCTTTGGTGACGGGTACTAACAGGACACTTAACATAGAGTCAGATAAAAGGCCATGTATAAGACATGCCGTAAAACAAATGGAAAGTAGAGGAGCTTGCTTTGCACTTTCATACTTTAAATGCTCTGCTGAGATTCCATCCAACCCAGTGGCTTTATTGTTAGACAACTTGGAAATAGCTTTATGAATTTCACAAGGCCGGATTTTAATCTGTATGTTCAACATTATTTACAGTGTATTGTTCACTATGAATACAATTAAATAATCTACTGATTATTTCTTTAATTCACTGACATACAGTCTCAAATTATTATTAATATAAGATTCTTTCGATTGTGGAAAATAACCTTAATATGTAGGTTTTCCAACCTTCAACAGAGCGGATGGTACCTATAACGCAGCGTTAGTTGATTCCTTCCTGCTATCATCTCAATCCTCATCGGCATGCAGGGTATCAAAACATCTCACCTGGTCAGCCAGGCCAACAATGACCCTAACGGCTCCCTTTTCAGAGGCGTAGACCAGTATCAGGTTTTGCAGGCCAACAACAACCTCAACAACTCCCAATTACTAAGGGGTGGAACTGTTCTTTTTTTTCAATGTACATGTTTTCTAAGCCATAACAAGGCTTTTTTTTTGCCACTCTATAAGCCTGGAATTCAACGCTACTCCAGACATTTAGAATTGAGAAAGCTCCCTGGATGGGAAGCATATCGTCTTCAAACTTGGAAACTTGGAAAGTTCAATCGTTTGTTTTTTAACTTCTTTGGAATGACTATGACCTGGATGACTGTGAATCTTCACCAGCATACAACCGGTCCAGACGTCCAGTAACACAGGTAATCAAGTCAATAGCACCCGGTATTTCAGCAAATGTTTACAAGTAAAGGTTTAGTTATACCTCTCACAGACATCGCACAAATTGCTTTACAAACAAACTTCATAATCAAAACGGTAAAACTGCATAACAGGGGTCAGATCAGGAAAGAGGCCAAAAGATATTTAAGGAGGAACACATTGTTTTGGCAAATTTATACAATAAAGCACCAATAATTTTAGTAACCTCTGATCGGTGTAACAGGATGCCATTTCTGGTGGTGCTTTATCTGCTATTCACCCATTCATACACAAATTCAAACACTGATGATGATGATGATGATGATGATGATGATGATGATGATGATGATGATGATGAGTAGGAGGATAAAGAGGAGGAGGAGGATGATGATGACGATGAGAATGAGGAGGATGAGGAGGAGGGTCATGATGAGGATGAGGAGGATGATGATGGAGATGATGAAGATGTGGAAGAAGAAGAAGATGATGATGATGATGATGATGATGATGATGATGATGATGATGATGATGATGATGATGATGATGATGATGATGATGACGATGAGAATGAGGAGGATGAGGAGGAGGGTCATGATGAGGATGAGGAGGATGATGAGGGAGATGATGAAGATGTGAAAGAAGATGATGAGGATGATGATGAGGATGATGGGGAAGATGATGGTATTTAAGGGTTACTTCCTGTAAACTTGTGGGTTGCCAGTTTGATTCCCTGCTCCCCATCTTGCCTGCTGGTCATGGTCAGGAGGCCCCATGGTGCTGAATGTACTGCAGCCTTACTTCTATCAGTCTGCCCCAGGGCAGCTGTAGCTATGATCAAGCTTGCCTGCCCTCAGGGTTTAAATGGTTGAATTAGTGAATAGAGTGCTTTCTAAAATACTATTGATCTAGCCCTATATACATACAGGACTTTTAACATTAATAGTACTCTCTGAGAAAACTAAGAGTCAAGAGCATGGAACTTATATCTCTAGTCTAGGTCATCACGCCATCATTTACTGGAGTAAAATGTAAATAGACGCCTTAACTTTTTTTTTTTTAACTAAAGGAGGTATGAGGGTTCTGCCCTCTGCTTGGTTTTAATTTTAGATTCTTTATTCTGTGTCTTTGTAATAGATTTCTACCAGTTCTGAGTACTTTGGTTACCCTCTGTTGCCCCCTTGTGCCTTTTTTCTTTCCCCTTTGCTTCCTCCTATTCGGTCTTGCCCACACCTGCTCCCAATCTGTTGTTGAGCCTGTCTTGGTTCAATCTCCCCATATACACACCACTCTGCAGTCACTCAGTGCTAGATTGTTGTTTTGTTGTTCCCTGGTCTATGGCTTCCTATCTGAGTTTTCCCTCATGTTATTTTTGGTTCTCAGTATTTTGGATTTTTTTGGATTTCTGCCTAAGTTGCTTCATTAAATCTGCAAGACTTACCTCTGCCTCCTGGTCTTTGCATTTGGGTGCTCAAAAACCTCCACTCAACTGTGACAGCAGCCTCGATCCATGCAAAGGTAATATTAATCAAAAGCAAAAATGAAAGGCTATTGAAAACCTTCAGCATATAAAAGCTTAAACAGAACTGAGTTTAAATACTTCCTAGAAGGATTGCTGCACAACTCAACAATGATCCTGGGTAAAGTTTTAATTCTACTTTTCCTATTGTTTAGAACATACAATATAACCAAGCAGTCATTAGGAAAGTGTGCATTGAAATGTAACTGTACCCTACTGTTCTTTGGTTCCATTTTCCTTCAATCCTCAGGGTGATGATTTGGAAAAAACATCTGAACATAAAGCAAAATATAAAATGACAAATTATATTTAAATGTGCTGATAACTGTGCAAAAGAGTAATTTTGGAAGCACTCATTGTTTTTATTAGATAAACCCTTTCATCCCACCTACTGTTCAGCATTGCTGTGTCAGCATCACAAGAAAGCCAGCAGATTTTGGATGTACGCTGCTGCCATTGATTTATCTGTGCTGGACTTTAAATTTTTCACAATGTTTGTCATGAGCACCTTGAACATTTGATTTAAAATTGGCCATCAGATCCCACTGATCTCTTGGAGTGCAGCACTACGTCAGCCTCTCTGTCCTATAAACGTGTGCCTTCATTCTATAGTCTGCTTTTTTTTTTTTACTTCTGCTCTCCTCCTCCCACCTTTGATTATTCTCTTTCTGCCTCACCTCCTGTGTTCGTGAAGCCGAGAAGAGGAGGAGGAGGAGGAGAGAGCAACCTTCTTTCTGCTGGCTCTGCAATATGAGAGGGAAAGCAAAGCTGAGAAAGGAGCATGAGAGGGATGCAGGGAGAGTGTGAGTGCTAGCAGCAGTTAAGCAAAGGGCCTGTGCCAAGAGAGGAAATACAGCACTGCATTATGGGAGAGAAAGCATAGACTTCAGCTCCACCTGTCTGAAACATGTTAGAACAAAACAGTAGCTAGAAGGCACTTTACTCTGCAATTTTTTTATTTGAGATGGAGAAAATATATTGCTTTTTATGCTTGACATTGCAGTACACCAGAGTGGAGGAGTCTCTGGAAAAGGTTTCTCTCACAAAAGACTATCCTACAAGCTACTGTTATTTCCTCCACATAAAATTTTATTCAGGTCTATATTATTTATAGCATGGGTCCTTTTTGGTCAGCCCAAGGCCAAATGTTGCTCTATTCAGCTGCTTCTCTGCCAGCAGGGAGGTCCCCTGCAGTAGGATGGACAGGTGTTGTGCCCAGCTATTTTAGGCTCTCATTCTGTTTCTTCCATCATCTGCATTCTCTTAGATACTTTCTAGTTTGCAGGATTTCATTGACAATACAGAGAAATACACAGGCTAATATTATACAGGGCCTCACAATCTCTGTTACATTTCTGTGTAAATTAACTAATTCACTGACATACAGTCTCAAATTATTAGGTTGAAGGAAATTCCATATATATTTTTTTATTAATAGAAACTGGTGTCTATTTGAATGCAGCACATCATCCTCTGAAACCCCTTCTAACCAGTGCACACACTTTTTTCAGACATTAAAATTAAGCAAAGTCCAGCAGGTAAATGCAGATCTTCTGAGGGCTTTGTGTTTTGTAATAGAACATTAGAGAACTCACAAAAACAGGTCAGTGGGAAAGCAGAGCTAGGGCCCAAAGTGACTCTGGAGGAGCTGCAGGGATCCACTGTTCATGGAAAAGAATTTGTTCACAATACTGGATGTATAACTTACTAATACAGTATGGCCTTTGTGGGTGTTGTTAAAATCCAGAAGTGCTGCTTGCTTTGTCTTCTAGTTGGAGCCCAAAAAATTATCTAGAGGTCTAGGGGTCATATAATGATTGTATAGGGAATTTAGTGAAGGTCCTCAAGGTCTCTGAATAGGGTGTGTAACATCGGTTAGACGGAAAATGGTATATTTGCTGTTCTATGAGCCCTAATGCAGGCCTGGTTAAGAGCCCTAGAATGAAATTACAGGTTTTCTTCCTTATGCTGATGAATATTTAGATGAGCTGTGCGCTGATTGGTTGGATTACAACGAGCAAAGCTGCTGAGCAAATACGCATCATAGCAACAAGCACTCACTCACTGTAATGGTAGGGTAACCAGACGTCCTCTTTTTCTCGGATATGTACTTTTCATACCAAAAAAAATAATAATTCTGGGGGGAATTTCAAAATCATGCAGGATTTTGGTCGACTACAGTGCAGCACTTAGTCGAAACACACCGGGCATTCGAACCAAGCCATCAGCTCCGGGGCTGGTCCGGCTGAGGGACGGACCAACCGAATCCGACAGAGCAACCGAACCTGACCCGGTGACGGCAGCCTTGACACAGGCGGCTGAGTGCTTCCCCCCGCCTGCCTTACCAGCCCCCCTCCTCTGGCTGACGATGGGTGGCTCATTGCTCTCTGCTGAGGTCCGGTCCAGTCAGCGCCAGCAGTCGACACTTCATACCCTCTCAATGTAGTAGAAAAACTTCCTTTTTTTTTTATGTGTTTGTTTTGGTTAGGTGTATTCACTGTGATGCAGAGCCTCTGACTTAATTTAGAGTTAGTCCATGGTGGGGGTGTGAGGGGTCAATGATGATGATAGAGGCTAGGGACACACAGCGCTGGGATGAAATGTCTTTTATGGAGCGAAGATAAGCCCTGATGATCCTCTCTGCTGTTCTCACCATCCTTTCCAGTCCGAGATGCTGCAGCCTCCACACCATACAGTGAGACAGCTGTTTAGAACGCTCTCTATGCTGTTTTTGTAGAAGGTTGTGAGAATGGGTGGGGGCAGGTAGGCTCTCCTCATCCTCCACAGGAAGTACAAATTGTTCTGTGCCCTCCTGACCAGTGAGATGGTGTTTACAGTACAGACGAGGGTGTCTGTGATGTGCACCCCCAGGAATTTGATGCTGTTGACCACCTCTACAGCTGAGCTGTTGATAAGTAGTGGAGCGTGGTTAGGCCAGTTCTTCCTGAAGTCCAAGATTATCTCCTTCGTTTCTCCACATTCAGGTTCAGGATCAGGATCAGGTTGTTGTCTCCACTCCAGTCCACCAGCTGCTCCACCTACTCTCTTGTTGTCGTCTCTGATGAGGCCCACCACTGTGGTGTCGTCTGCAAACTTTACGATGTGATTGATGGTGAACCTGGGGACGCAGTCATGTGTCATGAGGTTGAACAGCATGGGGCTTAGGACGCAGCCCTGTGGGAAGCCTGTGCTCAGAGTGATGACATCAGAGGTGTTCTGTCCGACCTGGACTAATTGAGGTCTGTTTGTGAGGAAGTCTAAAAGCGAATTGCAGAGGGGTGTACTGAAACCCAGCTGTTCTAGTTTTCCTATCAGATGCTGTGGCATTATGGTGTTGAAAGCTGAAGTCCAGGAACAGCATCCCCACGTGAGTGTTCTTCTCCTCCAGATGTGCCAGGCTCAGGTGAAGAGCAGAGAAGATGGCGTCCTCAGTGGAGCAGCTTTGTGGGTAGGCGAACTTAAATGGGTCGTATGTGGGGGGGAGACTGGAAACAATGTGTTCTTTAACCAGCGTTTCGTAGCACTTCGTCATGATAGGAGTCAGTGAGACAGGCCGGTAATCATTGTGTGAGTTAACTTGAGGCTTTTTTGGGACTGGAATAATGGTGGCAGCTTGAAGCATGCATGCACTATGGATTGGTCCAGTGAGGTGTTAAAAATGTCTGTGAGGACACCAGCCAGCTGACCTGCACAATCCTTGTACACCTGCCCAGGTATGTTATTGGGGCCTGGAGCATTTCTTGGGTTGACTCGCATCTCTCCGAGTCTTCCTCACTTCTGCTATGTCAAAGTTGAGTGCGTCCTCCCCCTGGTGTGGAACAGCTTTCACTCAAACCTTCTAAAGAAGTAGTTTAGTTCATTTAGGAATTCGGCATCAGCTGCCCCCATGGACGGGGAGGGTGTGTTGTAGTCTGTTATTGCCTGTTTGCCTTGTCACATCCTCCTGGTGTTGCTGGCGCAGTGGAAAAGATCCTGGATTTTCTGGCTGTGGTTCTGCTTCGTTGATCTGATGGCACGGTTTAAGTTGGCTCATGCTGTGGTGCTGACGTCCTCACTGCATTTATTGATGTAGGTTGACACAGTCATGGCATACTCATCTATATTTATCTTCTTATCAGAGGTTGCTGCAGCTCTGAAGATGCAAAACTGGTAGTTATACCACAGGAGAGGAGCGTTATAACTAAAGATCTGCTGCCCATTTTACTTTTAGAAATTCTAGTAACCACTAGTAAACAGATGAAAGAAGGAAATTCAATTAAACTCTTTGATATGGGATTTAAAGGACAGGTCCTGATCAGAAATAACACCATGATTTTTCACTTTTTTATCTGAGATCAATTCAATGCCATCAACTGATGTGACTGACTAATCAGCTTCTTTTTCAAAGACTAACTTCTGTTTTGTGTGCATTCAGGAGCATAAAGTTAAAAACTACTATACTATATTATACTATACTATACTATGCTATATACTATACTATACTTCTATAGTATCCTATACTACTATACTATATACTACTATACTTGACTATATTATGCTATAGTATGATACCTGTGGCGGATACAGACGGGACGTTTTTTAGACGAAAAAATGTTTGCTAGATACTTCGTTATATTAAGATTAACAGCCAGTAGCTGTCACCTACAACGGCTGATGCCGGTGCAGCGGTCCAGACCCATCCCACTTCCTCTGCTCCACCCTGCTTCTTTCCGGAGCGCCTGCCCAAACCAAAGCCTACAGCCTCCGCGGTTCCTCCCGTCTTGCTCTGCTCCGACTTCCTTGAAGCTTGATTCATTAATATTTGATTCATGGAGGGAATAAAAATGCGGTAATGAACGCTTAATTTAATATGACATATTTAAAACTCAGCATCAATCTCATGTTTCTGCCCAAACATTTTCTCTTCGTGGTAGATTCTTGTAAAGAAGATGATTAGGATCATACAACAGTGGTTTGTTTTCTACTTCCAAACTCAGCATCTCTTCATCCATGCCTGCGATAAGAAGTTTGTTTTGCAGTTGCCTGATGCGCTCTTGGAAGCTGTTGTGACTGGATTTGATTAAACTTTTAAGCCTCTTGGCATAAAATAAATATTTTGCTGGATATGAGAAATCTGCTTCCTGTTATATTGAAGTACCAATAGTTTGCATCCACACCTGTTTTAGTTTTTGGAAATACATAAGAATTATGCTCTACTTTGTAGTTACCGATCTATCATTACCATATTTTAAGTTGAATAATGATTCTTTATCTTCTGTCAGTTATACCTGTTACTAGTGCTTGTGTGGAAATCGGTAACTGGGGTGTTAAAGCAGCGGAAACTTTGCTAAGGTAAAGTAAGGTTTGTGGCTTCGCTACTTATGTATGTCCACAAAGACATACATTTTCACATCAACAGAATCATTGACATATTTGCTCAGAAGCATCCTATAAGGCTGATGTTTGTGAGCCTCACTATCATCATCATCATAAAGTTGAAGTTGTTGTATAAGAATAATATTCTTTGTCAAGTCTTACTGTTCTGTGAGAGGGTTGTAGTTTAACTTCACCTTACATGTTCGTTGTTTTAACTTTTAATGTTCTTCTTCTTAAGATTAAGTTTTTCTGTTTAAAATATATTCAAAAATCCTTTATCACTGGAACCATACTAAACTGTTCTAAATCCTATAAATAAACATAGTGTCTGGAAATGAAGAAAAGCTTTGTTTGGATTAATTGTTAAGGATAATTTTGTCTTCAAACTACATTTTAACCCTGTGCATGTTGTTAAACCCAAGAAATAAAATGGACGGACTCTGGCAACCAGTGGGTAACTATCCACAGCATCACGGAGAGAGAGAATCCAGAAAAACAGAGCAAGGTCTTAAGGTTGAAACCATAACCAAGTTCCCAACAATACTATACTGTACTTTACTACTATACTTTTCTTTGCAGCTTTTTTATTGTCATAACATTGTCACAAGTACAAAGCAAAGAAATGAACTCTCTACATTTAACCCATTCCTTTGTGGAGCAGTGGGCGGCCATTGTGTGGTAACCTGACTCCGCCAGATGGATTTGCTCCGCATATCCATCTGGAAACCTTCCGTTGAAGTAATTTTGGGAAGGGCCGAAAATACTGGTTAGCTGATTGGCCTATGTTGGTGATAGACGGGCCAAATAAACCAATTAGATCAACGAAGCATATGACGTAACAGAGCGACGACGAAGAGGAGCCAATTGATAGATCAAACTCTTGCCAAAACCAGTCGGTTTCCTCTAAGAAAAGCCTCCAGAGCAGTGTTTTGCTCTTCTTTCAGTGAAGAAATACTCTGTAATTCCGATAAAACTTGCTCGATAGCCACGCTAACGCTAGTTTCATCGGCTGAAGCCACCATGTTCTTTAGACTGAACTGTCGCGCTTCTCGTTGCGTCACACCTCAACCCGCCTCAAAGCCAACGCTGATTGGACGTTCGTTTGGTGAACGGCTCCAAATTTTCTTTAACGGAGAGTCTCCAGACTGATTAGCGAGTGAAATCTTGAAAGCTCACGAGATCAGGATGGTCTCACGAGGCTAATTGTGTGGTGCCCAGGGAGCAGTGTGGGGTTAAGGGTCTTTTTGCTCATGGGGCTTGAACTTAGAACCTCAGGATTCCAAGCTCTATGCCCTAACCACTCGACCACCACTACCCTATACTATACTATATTATACTCTTAATATCTAATATCAAAGACTTTGATTTAAAAAGGAGAGAAATGTATTCTTTTTTCATTCGCAAATATGCAGTTCTCTACGTTGCTTTTTAAAATTCCCAATATAATAAATTAAATTTTGTGCTTCTCATCTTGCTAAATGTGAAAATATGTGAGTGGTGTGAATACCTTTTCTCTTGGTTTATCACTTTTTCATTATAATATGTAGCGTTAAAAGATAAATCCTAATCATTTAAAATATGTATAGGAGGAAGAAGTTTTAAATGTATGAAATATATCGATCATGAACTTGATATTACTTCTTACAGGAGGGCTGATATGAACAAGTTGTTCTGTTCATAATTTCTAGAATGCTACAGAGCAATTACTGCAAAGAACTTTCCCTTAAAGCAAAGCCTGACTTTTAGGAGACTATATGTTCACAGTGAAAAGAAACCAGTCATCCAAGAAAAGCCTTCCCCCTCACAAGCTACTGTAGCGATTATTTTCTGTGTGGAATATACTTTGAGAACAGCTTGTTAATATTTACTTTCTCCATCCAGGAGGGCCAGGAGCTTATCCAAGAAAAGCCAGAGCTGCGTCCAGTGGTGCAACAGAAGCTGGAGGAAATCAGAGAATGCTGGTCTGACCTGGAGACCACCACAAAGGCCAAGGCCCGGCAGCTCTTCGAAAACAACAAGCCTGAGCCTACACTGAAGAGTTACTCTGACCTTGACAGCCAACTCTCCAATCTGGAGCAGCAGCCCCCCCAGCTGGAACAGGCACACCACCTGCCCACCTTCAATGAGCAGCTCCAGAAATTCCAGGCAGGCATCAAAGCTTTAATGGGTCACTCTGAGAACCCTGAGATACACATTCTATAAGTCTTAAAAAAATGTCTTAGGTGATCTAGTCCTTCTCATCCTAGTATAACATTATAAAATGTAGTTTGATCAAATGCATCCCACTGAGGCTGCTCTATATGCAAACAAATGCTTACAACTTATATGTATTTCAAATTTTGCACAATTTGTGATCACCAACACTTTTATGAAGCTGGGACTATGTATTAGACCAAAACACAAGTTAGTGCCTGATTGAAGTGGAACACAACAAGATGCATGATTATTCTATAAAAACATTTCTGAAAGGTTGGCAGACTTCTGCATTAAACCCCATTACTGGAGTATTTAGTAGAAACCACAAAGATTCAGAAGTCACCTAATTAGATGATACAGTTCACATGTGTGTACTTTTATGTCTCTTTAAACAGAGCTATTCTAGAGGGGACTCAGGGGTTAACATTAGTGAAGAAACAGCATTAGAAGACCCCAGCAGACATAAGAAGAACATTAAAGTAGGGTTGATTAAGACAAAGAAGATCCCAAGCGTAGAACAGCTCAGAGAGCTCTGATGAATTCATAATCTAAACATGGCAAATGGATAGACCAGATATGGCTGCACCTAAACAGGAGAGCAGGAATCAGAGAAGCACAGACCAGTTGGGAGTATCTGTGTATATACCAGCTGGACTTCACCCATCACAGTTATGTTCCACTTTTTGCCTATTGAACTGGTATGAATATTTCCTCTGGGCTCTGTTCAGTTTTGCCTACAGTGGCAGTTGTTGGCATGCTGTCATAGAAAATGTTCTGTGACATTAAAATATGGCCTATAGGGTTTTAAGTGAGGCAAATCATTACATAACCATGATATGTTCTGACACAAAAAAACAGTTATGATGTTGTTTTTTCCCCATTGCTGCAATATGACGTTTCACTTCCGTTGCTTTTCAGGCAATGGAGTCCCAGATAGGTGACTTCTACAAGGATATGGGGGAGCTGGGAAGCTTGCAGAGTCTGAGCCTGCCCCATCAAGGCCTGATGGCAAGTGAAAAGGAGGGTGCTGAGCAGTCGGGTGAGGTGGAGACCCGCATTGTTCGTCTTATTGAACCCTTAAAGGAGAGGCGTCGTATCCTCCTGGCTTCTAAGGAAATGCACCAGGTTGCCCAGGATCTGGAGGATGAAATTGTAAGTTTTACATCGTCTGTTATTGGAAAAAGTTTATTCTTTTTTTATCAATAAGTTACTGGAAACAAGATAGTTTTACATACTGTAAGTGCACAACATTGTTGGAAGCCCTATTTTAATGAAAGAAAATCCCCAAAAGTTACAAAAATCAATTAAATATGATGAAAGTAAAAATAGTACCTAGAATTTCCAGCAAAATAAACTAATTTAATCTTGAAACAGGCTGGGACAAAATTTATTGTAACCTAGAAAATACTGAAAATGATGTGAGTAAAGGGTTATGTTTATTTAAGGTGTGTTTACTCATTGCATCGCAAGTGTCTAAAATCTAGTAATCAGACAGTGGCCCTATAGTATGTGCCAGTTATTTAAGGAGGTATTCCCTTTGATCTCCTCCTCCATTTTAGATGTGATTCATCTATCCCTGTTACAGGGATATGTACCAAAGGCTTTTAAGGCTGCTGTAATTAAACCTTTACTTAAGAAACCTTCTCTTTACCCAGATGACTTCCTCAATTAAAGACCTATATAAAATCCTCCTATCTTTTATAAAATTCTTGAGAAACTAGTTTCCAAACAAGTGTGTGACCACTTACACCATAATAAACATTGCACTGAACATAGCACTGAAACAGCTCTGGTGAAAGTCACTAATGTATTCTCATGGCCTCAGATAATGGACTGTCTGTACATGTCCTGTTAGTACTCAGTGCTGGATTTGATCCAGTTGATCATAATCTTCTATTAGAAAGACTTAAATATTTTGTAGGAATTAAAGGAACAGCACTAGAGTGGTTTAAATCGTATCCACCTGAACGATTTCAGTTTGTTCATGGTAATGATAATTCCTCCTCATGCTCCAGGTTTACCTTTGTAGTACCACAGGGATCAGAGCTAGGACTATGGAGTTTAATCGGTCTCAATTTTCACCAATACACATATGTGATTCATACATGCACAAGACAAGCTCCACACACACACAGCACGATTCACGCAAGCATACAAGATTCACATATGCACAGCACATGATTCGCCAAATTATTTCTGGTTCATAAACAATTATAAATTAAATTACAAAGTACCATTGGTCTTTAAACTCCACTGCATTTGTGTGTGGATTTTTGAGACTGCTCTGACGTGGCTCGATACATAAATGCATTTTTTATATGCAGGGCAATGTTTGCAACCAATCCCAGAGCACTCTTGTATAAACCAATCACAAGAAAGTAATCCATGTCGGATGACTATTTGCTCCGCTCCGGTATTCTATTAGCTCACCGTACACCGTTTAAGTTTTAAGGTATAATGCATGTAAAGTGTCCTTTGAAACAGCAGCAGAAAAATTTAAATAAACCAGAGATCCATCCATTCATTTTCTGACACGGTTTTTAAGTGGGGTCGCAAGGGGTGCTGGTGCCTATCTCCAGCTGTCTACGGGCAAGAGGCGGGGTCCACCCTGGACAGGATCGCCAGTCCGCAGGAATCGCAGGAATAAACCAGAGATATTAAATGCAATTGAAACAGTGAAGTTTAAACCAAGTTTACAGTGAAAAATGAACAATATAGTGATGCTGGAATGAATGGGTCAGCTCAGCTGCACAGGACATCCAGTTCCGGGGCAACCCAGCATGAACAAAAAGGTTCAAAGACTCACAAAAGCCATCTTGGAGCTAACAATGCTACCCAGTCCAACCATAGTAGCCTAACTTTTCAAACAAATGGAAAAAAGGAAGTAAGAAGACGGTATCACACAGAATTGATCTTTCAGTCAGGCTCAGTGGAATGGTATAGAATCGATTCGGCCTAGGAACACTGTCCGCTCATCCAGCAGGCCGCTCTACGAGAGATTTGAGTTATTCTAATGCAAACGGCCAAAGCAGATCTGCAGGTCTTCATTTTATCACTTGTAGCAGCCGAACCAAAGGGTCACGGTCCGGTGGTATCACCGTTCAAGACAGCAGCAGAACCAGAATCAAACAGCTCGGTGGCCTATGGGACTCCTCGCACATAACAGAACAGAAATTGGGCCCAGCTGTTCCGTTGGGCAACTTGAACTGGAGAGTTTTACTCATCTGCTTCAGCAGGCGAGCTGAAAACCATGCGTTTAATCTGGTTTGAAACACAGGAAAAACAAGACACCACTTTCAGATCCTTGTGAGGAGTGAGAGTCGGCTGCTTGAGTAACCTCTGTCGCAGGGGTGCGACGTCAGGGGGAGTTACTCCTGCTTATGTCATTCATGTTTGATTCTAAACCTTGGTGTTATTTTTGATCAGGGCCTTTCAATGAAGTTCTACAATTTCCTTATTCATCTGCAGAATATTGTAAATATTAGAAATATCCTGTCCAGGGGTGATGCTAAGAAACTAGCCCATGCATTTTTTTCTTCAAGGCTGGACTATTGTAATTCTTTACTATCAGGAAGTCCACAAACTGTATTCAAAAGCCTTCAGCTGGTCCAAACTGTTGCAGAATTCTGATGAAAATTAAAAAGAGAGCACATATCTCTCCTATCCTAGCTTCTCTTCAATGGCTTCCCGTTAAATCTAGTATAGAATTTAAAATCCTAGCCACATAAACAAAGATGTTTCTGTGGCTAAAGTTGCAAATGATATGCTGAAATGTAGTATCCGCAGTGCTGTAGACAACCTCCCTAAACGTGGCCACGTAAAAATTTATTAAAAGTGACAGATAATACTAATGGTAACAAAAGAGGCCAAAAAGGCTTCTAAAGAGATTAAATATACATTTCATGTCCAAGAAATATCCATATCAGATTCTATCCTCCATTGCTGTTTTAGCCAAAGTGAATTTAATGGGAGTGACCAAGGAGGACACCATTGCTGAAAACAAATCCTTTAAAAGCTGGACTGGGATTTGCCAAACTATACGGTGACAGGCCACAAAGATTCTGAGAGAATGACCACTGGAGAGACGAGACAAAGTTGAACTTTTTCCCAAAGCATATCAGCTCTTCGTTCACGGATGGAAAATCGAAGCATATCACAATGAGTTTCTGGACGATTTTCCAGTCGTATGAGAATTTCTTGGATCAGGCTGCGTGTCAACCTCATCTTGGGTCCTGCGTCGTGTAGTACACAGGAGGTAACGAGGGGCGATTAGCCTCTCATGACCACCTCCCCATTTGGAATCGTAAGGTCGGGAGAAAATCCAACATGTTGGAAATTCAGTTGTGCGAGAATCTATGAGCCAATTCACCAGAACCTTGCGCACGGCGCATGTGCAAGTAAGGAGTTCTTCTTCTTCCGGATTGAGTCTGACCAGCGGCATCTTTCTGTGCTGAGTCCGTCGTTTGGTTTCTGGACCTACATTTTGGGCAGATAGATCACATTGGAGCGTCGGGCCATACGCTGGAAGAACATAAATCTTGAGCGGTGAAGTTTTAAACCCTGCAGTTTTGTCATACAGTTTGAGCTTTATGTGAGTACAATGATTGAAAATATTGTACAGGGTATGTCCAGCCGAAGAGCCTTCTGTGAGCCCAGACCTAAACCCAATTGAGCATCTTTAGAAGACGCTGAGACATGCCGTCTGGTGAATGTCCCCTTCATATTTGAAAAGAACTTGACCAGTTTGCTCATGAGGAGTGGAAAAAACACCTTCTGGGAGGAGCAGAAGTCTCACTGACTTACAGAAAACTTTTGATTGGATCAGAAGGTTGTGCAAGAAAATATTAAGTCAAGGGCACCACCATTTTTCCAAAAAAGTAAAAAGAAAAAAAAGAAAAGAAGAAAAAAAAAGGTAAATACAAACCACTGGACGTTTTGCTTTCCATCCGAGAAGCTTTTTCAATTCCAAAAATGAAAAAGCTTCCCGGATGGAATGCAAAGCGTCTTCAAACTTGGAAAACAAAGTCCAGTGGTTTGTTTTTATCTTTTTTGGAATGATTATAGCCTGGATGACTGAGAATCTTCACCAGCACAACACCACTTTTGTCCAGGCCTGTTTCATGTTTTTTTTTATAATTCTGTTCAGCAGGTTGAAAGCAATGTCTGATTTTCAGTTTTAAAATATGTATATAATAATATATATTATTTTTTTGAACGAGGGGTATCAACAATTTTCTCCCCATATGCAAGTCTGTAGTCTAAATCCAGTCATTCTGGACTTCCAATTATCCTAAACTATGCATTTCAACAATTACAATTACATTAGAATTACATTTTTAAAATTTAAAAAAATAAAACACCTTCAATTGTTTAGACGGCTTGTATCACTCTTCCCTCACAAGAAGAAGGTCCAGAGTTGGATTAGCATCCTAGGCTCCATCAGCATGTTCTTCCTGTGCATGTAAGGGTTTTCTTCAGATTTTCTTCTCAAAAATTTCCTAAATATTCCAATATTCCATTATTCCATTATCAACACAGACCTATATATAAAGATAAACCACCACTGACATTTGGATAAACTTCCATTCTACCACTGAATCACGTGTTTATTGTAGCCAATAACCAACTGCTGGCATGAATTTGCGGGGAAAAAAACTGTGATCACTTAGCAAAGCATAATAATGTGCAGCTGGTCCCATTGAGTCAACTCAATTGTCCTCAGTGGAGAAAACTTCCCAATTTGACCACTTAGGAAAAAGGAATTAATGATTTGGAGGAGTAAGGTTCATATTTTCAGCTGTGATTAGGTTTTTAAAATGTACATTCTAAAAATACATATTCTAAAAAAAATGTTTTCTTTCTTTAAGCTATGGATCCAAGCAAGGCTTCCTTTAGCATCAGGCAAAGATTATGGGAACAGCCTCCAGAGTGTGCAGCAGCATGTCAAAAAGCACCAGGTACACATCATGTTTAACCTCTGGTTACACTTACCTGACAGGTAGACCTTTATACCCTTAGAACCTCTTTGTGATTGGTCCAACAGACACTTCAGAGAGAGCTGACAGGGCGCCGGGCTCGGATTGAAGAGGTTTTAGACCGGGCTGCAATCATCGCCTCCCTAAGAACTCCCGAGGTGGACTTTGTGCGTGAGGGAGCTGGACACGTGCGCCAGCTGTGGGAGGTGTTGCAGCTGGAGACAGAAAGGCGCTCTGTGATGCTGGATGCGGCCCTACAGTCTCAGCAGTACTACAGCGAAGCTGCTAAAGTGGAGTCCTGGCTGTCAGGACAAAAGCTCCATGTTGCTAATGAAGAGCAAGGCTCGGTGCGTATGGTTCTAATATTAAAACAGTGTTTACCATACAAATTGACATTACAGTGAATATGTTACATCTGTTATAGTTTGACATTATGGTGACCTTTTACAGGATGAAGCAAGCACCCTGCAGCTGCTGAAGGCCCACTTGGCTCTGGAGCAAACAGTTGAAACATATGCAGAGACAGTAGGCATGCTCTCCCAGCAATGCCAGCATTTATTGGAGCTGGGACACCCAGAGAGGTGTGATCTAAACACTGAACTTATTCTTTAGGGCAATACAAAAGTTTTTGCCAAGTCACTAGTCTCTTCTGTTTATTGTTTTGTCATACTTAAATGTTTTAGATAATTAGAAATAAGAAAACTTTTTTTAAACAAAAAAGAGTTTTCAGAATATACCTTTAGAGAAAGGTACTGAAAAAAATCTGGCTCCAGGATTACTGTGAAAAAATAATCCCCCTACCTATATGAAAAATGAACAGATGTTTTTTATTTCCATTTTCACTAATGACACCCAGTCAAACGTTTGTAATCAGGAATAGAATTGAAATTGAACCTGTCTGAATACATGAAGGAAGGATTAGGAAGCTCAAAATTGAGAATCTAAAAAATTAAAAATGAGCAACAAATCAATCCAAATGTTAGTCTGCTTTCCTAGAAATTATAACAAAGAAATGAATTTGACCGCAGTGGGATTAGCCCTGGGTGTTTTTTTTAGGAGCCTGACGATTTAATCTAATTTAGACTCTTTGGACAACAATCCAATGCAATATTTATTGAATATTGAATATTAATATAATATTTAAATGTTTTTAAATGCTTTATTTCTTAGCACCGGTATATTGTAGACATTTATTCATTTATCATATAGTAAACATGAACAGCTAAAGTACACCAGTGCAGATATTTATGAGTAATTAAGTATTGATACAGAATACACAAGTAAAAACAGGATATCACTGTGTTAGCACCTTAGTAAAGTCCTTGTGAGCCTAAATTAAGTTCCTTTCCGCATAAGAACATGAATATTTTACATACATTTTGAATAGTAAAATCTGATCATAAAGCATTAACATAGGTTAATTGTCTTATAGTGCATCTGGGAAAGAAAAAGTAAAAGAATCAAAAATATATGACAGGTTAAGTTGTCATTTTAATTGAAAAATATTGGCCTATGAATGTAAATGCTCACGTGATATCACAGCTAAGTATGAATCTTGAACTTGACAACCATAGTTTAGCTTGAAGAATTTGGAATAAGAAAAATTAAGTTTTTAAGCTAATGTAGAATAATTGGAGCCAATTCACTGATACAAATCTAAGAGGGAAATAAAACATTAATTGGTTTTTAAATACTTTAAAGAATGACTCACCTATTCAGATATAAACAACTTTATTGGTGTAAAAAAATAAAAGAAAGCATTATAATTAGAAACAGAAACGGATATGGAAAATTAACAAGGACACCCAACCCCCATGAACCTGGAATCTTGCCTGGTTTGGTAGAGTTGGGCCTCAATTGCTTTGGTGCTGCCAACATGATCAGAGTTTAAACAACATGATCATATTTAAATTTGGAAACAAAGTCCATTGGATTGTTTTTTGTTTTTTTTTACTTTTTTGGAATATTTGGTTTTCTTTTGAGTGTGGTTTTCCATAGCCAAGAGGAGTTTGCAGTGAAGAGTGTTAGAGTGCTGTTGATGTTGTACAGCTTTAGGCATTCCAGGATCCGTGCCTTTGCCATTTAGTGACGCTTTCTTGTAATCAACCCAGGCAGAGCACAGGTTTGTCTGGTTTTGCAGTCTTGGGTGACTGTGTTGTGACTAGGAGTTGATGTTCTGCTCCTTTGGTGATTTTGCCAATGTTTCTCTGCACCTCTCTCATGTGTTAATCCATGAGTCCACTTATCTTTGCCACTACTGTATGATGCCTGCCAGGAGCTTCTGGTTGGGATTGTGCTCTTTTGGGGGTCTTTCATGATCAGGGCTGTTTGGCCCTTGGTCAGCCATTAAGTCAGCTGCTTCAGCCAGTAGGTGTGGATCATGTCTGGGCCTGGTGCTGTCCAGATCATCATACCTGAGAGTCTTTGTTGGAGGTCTGGCATTGAGATGTTTATTGGACCTTGTTTACCAGGTTAGCATGTCCAGCTTGTACATAATTTTTTGTGATGCTTCTTTCTTTCATATACCTTTCCAGCATTGTATGGTATCTAACATTGGCAGGTTGGGATGTGTATTATTATTACCCTGCCAATGGGAGTACACCTTGCCTGGTTTAGTGGGGAACAACCTGTTTATCTGTCTGGCTTCCATCTCTTTGTTTTACCCTTTTTACTCAGGTAGCTAAGGCTTGGAATGTTAAGCTGTGGGTATCGAAGCCCCCATAGTTCGCAGTCTTTTCATATAGCTCTGCAGGGTAAGGTTAGTTGAGGCAATGAACACAGTAACATATTTTAACACATTCATTTTGATTAATTAATTGGAAACCTGAGCTGCATGGTGATGCAGTTGGTAGCCCTTCTCTCAAAAGTGTGACCACATTATTTACTCAATTCTATGCATTACACAAAAATCAGTATAACACTTCAACATATTAAATCTCTAAAGGTAGATTAAATAATATATAACTGAGCTCAATCTGTCTTATTTTATGTTCTCAGGCAGTGGAGTGGGTCAAAAGTAACCCATACTGGTTATTTTCAGCGCAGCCGCTGGGCAGTTATAGCACCAGCCCAGCGGTAACTAACTTGACCCAGCCAGATGTTTTGCTCCATTACAACCAAACAGATGGGTGATATATTCTACCCAAATTCTGGGTCAAATTGACCTTAGTTTTTGTTTGTTTGACCAGCTACACACATGTTTTTTTAGTAATCTTTTTAAATGCTTGTTAAAATTGTCCAATTCCTCAGATTAATTCTAAGATATTAAGGCACAATCATTTGGAAAATCAATTGCAGTAGACGGCAGTAGATAGCACTCTTACCTAGCATCAAGAAGGTTATGGGTTTGATTCGACATCCAGGGTGTTTCTGCATGGAGTTTGCTTGTTCGCTGGTGCATGTGTGGGTTTTCCCCGGGTACTCTAGCTTCCTCTCTTTTGGGTTGTGTGGAGTTTTTAGAGGACCCAAATGCAGAGATGGATGGTGAAGTGGTTTGTGCAGATTTAATAAGGAGTAGTACAACAGAAGCATTGGTTCACAGGGACCAGGAATACTGATACAGTTTGTTCCTGTGGGATCAATAAAGTATTTTTGTATTAAATTAAATTAAATTGTCTTGTATTGAACTGAATTTCATTTGAATAGCCTTTTCTCTTCATAAATAAAGGCAACAGAATTTTGAAGGAAACAGAATTTTGTATCAGCTGAAGATGTGTTTAAACTAAAACATTTAAGTTTGACAAAAACAAAAAGCAAAAAGAAGAGAAATGTGTGAGGGAGTAAAATTTCTCTATTGCATATTTATAGACTGCTCACAGTACAGTTCTAACTTTGTTATTTCTTTCCTTTTTAACAGTGAGCAAATTACTAAGCAGCAGTCTCACATAGATCGGCTATATGTGTCACTGAAAGACATGGTGGAGCACAGAAAAACCAGGCTAGAGCAGCAGTATTGGCTCTACCAGCTCAACAAAGAAGTTGAGGAGCTGGAGAAATGGATTACAGAGCGTGAAGCTGTGGCAAGTTCTACTGAGCTGGGCAACGACCTGGAGGAAGTAACGGTCAGTTGATGAATAAAGTTCTACAATCTGTTTTATTTCAGTTAATAAACCTGAGGATAACAAATGGTCCATCCTCTGAAAACACAAATAAATAAATAAAAATACCCATAATGAATTTCAGTTTGACTGTTGTTGAACTTCAGAGTATGAGGGGGAAAAGTTTTTACTCTTTTTATTTTATTTTATTTTTTTATCATTATTTTAGCTCTTCTTTTTTCTCCTTTATGATTGCTTCTCAAGTCCTTGCTCCTCTCTTAATTGTGAATACATTAATTACTCAACCCTAGCATGACACAAAATCAGCATTAAACTTAAACATATTTAAGATATTCTACCAAAATGCTGAGTCAAATTAACCATAGTTCTTGTCTTTTTCCCTTGCTACATACAATTCTTAAGTAATATATTTAAATGCTAGGTAAAACATTACAAGAACATATAAATATAACACATTACAGTTCAATCATTTGGAAGATCAATTGCAGCAGGCTGTCCATATCTATAAAAGTCTTTAACTACCTTTTTTTTTTTTTTTTTTGCAATGGCAATGTGGCATTAACAATAATTGTCTGGATGCCAAAAAAGAGCCCAACAGATTTTGCTTTCACAAGTGGAGCAGTACGGCTACCACCATAGTATTCCGCTTGATTTATGCATATAAATAGCTTTATTATAATTCATGCAGGGAGTATTACAGGTTTTTATGGACAAATGAAAGTAGAACAGGAAAGTAAAACAGAAAAAAAGGAGAAATGATTAAAGAAAGAGGAGATAAAAGAGGAGATAAAAGGTAAAACGATGACAATAAAACGGTAATGGTAACGGTAACAATAAAACATCTTAAGTCTGCTTCATCACCTGTAAAGAGTTGTGAAAAGAACAGCACAACCAATGGATATAGTATAAGCGATACAATAAAGTAACACCATGGTACTGTAGCTGAAGTATAAGTAGTATTCTCTCTATGCTCTCTGTATGGAAGTGAATCTCTAAGTACCTGGAAACAGGTACCTGTAGTTGTTTGTGAGAGTCCACTTGTGCATGTAAAGTTTATCCAAACAAAAAGTGCGCAATAATGGTTGTGAAGGGCCGAAGACACGCCCCTCCCATTGAGGCAAGCGCCAGGGGTCCCAAAGCCTCGGAAAAAAAGAAAAAACCCTGACTGGCCAGCCCGCAAGCACCATGCAGAACTCCCACCCTGGACGAAGCCCGCACCAGGGGACGGCATTGACCAAGACCGAGACAGGGAGCCAGACACAAAGCCCTTCAAAGATCCGCAACCCACCCTCCCACCGGAAATGTACTCACTCCCCAACATTAACATTCAAACCACTCGCCAGACAAATGACAATAGACCCTCAGGCTGGGATCATTCCCCCTCCCTCCCCTTCCCCCACTAGCAGAGTGCACACCCTTGAAGGGGTAAGCATTTGCCATAGGAAGTTAATGTCGATACCCAGCCACCAGGTCAACAGGCCCCGAGGCCCCACAGCACACCAGAGGCCCCGCCGTGCTGGTGTGCCTCTGGTGTGCTGTGGGGTGTACACCAGCCCAGACAAACGGGTGTACACCGGCCCAGACCCCAAGCAGCATACCCCACAGAAGCCAAACACCCTTCAGGGGCATCCGCCCGAGGGCAACTTACCCCAGGGAGCACGGAACCCCGGAGCCACCCAGCGGCAGCACAGCCACCAGGCCAGTAACCCACGTCCATCGCCACATAACCCCCAAAGAGCGCCGTTGTAGGATGCCTCGAGGCATCTCAAGCCCCGCCCCCATGGGGGCAACAGACTCTGTGGTGAGACACACCAGGCACGCAACTCCGAGAACCCCCAGGACCCAGGGACCCCTGAACCAGCCCCCGCGCCCCGCAGGACGCGTCCCACAGCCCCTTACTCCACTAAGTGATGGAGCTGATCAAGGGAGCCTAGAGAGATTGGTCTGATGGGGATGCAGATGCTGTCTCAAGATTAATATGACAAAAGATCTCTATACTGATTGATGCTCAGTTTTTCCTTACTTTTCCAATTCATGAGGATAGTTTTCTTTGCGATACATAACGCAGTGAAAGCCATGCAACCAAATTTTTTCCCTCAAAGTCACCCAGCAGGCAAACTGATGGGGAAGTTGAAATTTTACCACTCAGGCACTGTGATAAGTCCTTACATACTTGTACCCAGAACCTCTGAACCGGCGTGCATAACCGTAACGTGTGAATATAATTATCAAGTTGATTGCCTGTGCACTGTGGACAGATATTGGATTGTGCAAAACCCATCTTGAATATTCTTTGACCTGTATAGTGTACTCAACTATATATCTAAAGCAAAACACATGCAAAATCTGGTCATGCAAAGCCTATTGGCATGACCGATTTGCATGTCTGGGAAAGTATTCAGCCCACTTGAACGTTTAGACGTTTTGCCACATTTCAGGCTTGAAACAGAGCTAAAATTGTAATTTTTTTTGAAGAATCAAGAACACAATCATCAAGTGGAACAAAGTTTATTGGATATTTTAAACTTTTTCAACAAATGTATGTAATAATTAGGCAAATGTCAGGGTTCTGCCCTCTGTTTAATTTTATTTTGTTAGTTTCTTTGATATTCTATGTCTTTGTAGTTATTTTCTGTCTGATCGTATTTCTTTAGTCACTCTCTGTAGCCCCCTTGGTCCTCTTCCTTTCTCCTGGCTTCCTCCTAGTTAGTTCTTTTCACACCTGCTCCATATCAGCTCATTACCCCATCCTTTGTTCTGTTCCCCATATATAAACCACCTCTGCAGTTCCTGATTGATGGTTTCTTGTTTTGTTGCTTTCTCGTATCTTGCTCTCCACGTGTATTTTCCTTGACGTTTATTTGATGTTGTTTGGTTTTCAGTGTTTTTGCATCTGTCTGGATTTTTGCCTCAATTGCCTGTAAGTCCTTAATTAAATCATCAAAACTCAACTTTGCCAACTCATCTCTGCATTTGAGTCATCAAAGCCTCCATCAAGCCTGACAGAAGAAACCAGCCTAAATGGATCCAGCGGAAAAGGCAAGTGAACGTTTAAGACTCTGAAGAGTCACACTTGATTACCTGCCCACAATCAGATCACTTTGGAGGTGGGCGAGTGCTGCTGAAGAAGCAAGAAGGTACTACAGACTGGTCCAGAACTCCAAACTTTTTTTATTCACACAGGCTACTTTGCTTTAGCTGAGTGGAGAATACAACCTGCATTCTCTCAGCTTCTAAACAAATCACCACCAAAAACCCTCACTCATCTGTTTACCTGCTATACCAGCTTCCGATCCCCAACTGACTTCTGCTTCCAAGAGCAGGCATCGCTGCTTGCAGAAAAATACTACTACAGGTCTGACGCCACCACTCAATCTCCAGTGGATCTGTCCGACACCGCCACTTACTCTCCAGCGGGTGCCGCAGCCTCCTCCCCGTCAGATTGGTCTGACTCCGCTGTTCCCTATCTTATTGGTCAGCCTGCTGCCGCCTCCAAGCCAGGTCAGTTTCCTTTGTGGTTTAAGTCGCCACCTTCAAGACTCCATGTTGTCCCCACCTCTAAGGACAATTAAACATTGAACCGGCCCAACACAATTTCAAATCATATCATCCCCACAGCCTGAGGATTCAGACCTTTTTGAGTTTTCTTTATGGGGAGATTCAGAATCTTTTCCCTTTCGTTCCACCTCCATCAGCTCCCTGACAGCCAGCCTTTCCTGAACCAGAGCCCCTTAGCGGGTCAGATCCCAATTCAGAGCCCATTTGCAGCCCAGGTCCCGAGTCAGAGCCCGTTAGCGGGCCAGTTCCCGAGTCAGAGCCCCTTAGCGGGCCAGTTCCTGAGTCAGAGCTGCTCAACGGGTGCTCCTCACCTGTCCAAAGCTGTGTAGCCTCTGTGTGGGTCCCAAGCTGCGCCGCCTCTTTGTGGGTCCCAAGCTGGGCCGCCTCTTCGTGGGTCCCAAGCTGCGCCGCCTCTTTGTGGGTCCCAAGCTGCGCCGCCTCTTTGTGGGTCCCTAACTGTGCTGCCTCTTTGTGAGTCCTCAATGCTCCTGTGCCGCAGTCGGCAGTCCTCTATGCTCCTGTTGTCGCCGGCCTCCAAGGTTCCTGCTGCAGAGACGCCATCCTCCAAGGTTCATGCTACAGAGACACCATGCTTCAAGGTTCCTGCTGCAGAGACTGTTGCCTGTCGCACTGACTCCTATCATGATGAAGTCCTTTGAAAGGCTGGTTAAAGAACACATCGTCCCCAGTCTCCCCCCAACATTCAAACCATTCCAGTTTGCCTACCAATGGAACCACTCCTCTGAGGATGCCATCTTCTCCGCTTTTCACCTGAGCCTGGCACACCTGGAAGAGAACACCCATGTGCGGATGCTGTTCCTGGCATTCAGTTCAGCTTTTAACACCATCATCCCACAGCGTCTGATAGGCAAACTGGAACAGCTGGGCTTCAATACACCCCTCTGCAATTGGCTGCTAGACTTCCTCACAAACAGACCTCAGTCAGGCCGGTTCAGACAGAACACCTCTGATGTCATCACCCTAAGCAGAGGCTCCCCTCAGGGCTGCATCCTTAGCCCTCTGCTGTTCACCCTGATGACACATGACTGCGTCCCCAAGTTTGCAGACGACACCACAGCATTGGGCCTCATCAGACACGACAATGACCACGACTACATAGAGGAATTGAAGCAGCTGATGAACTGGTGCAAAGGCAACCTGATCCTGAATGTGGAGAAAACGAAGGAAATCATTGTTGACTGTTGTTGACTGTAACAATATAAATGACCCCTCATGCCCCCACCATGGACTGTTCTTGTGCTGCCCTCTGGGAAGAGCATTCGAGGTATCCGATGCAGGTCCAGCAGATTTCAAAACAGCTTATTCCCCACTGCCATTAACCTGCTGAATGTTGTATAAACCGGGGAAAAAATTAAAAAATAAAAAGCCCTGAATGTTGGAAAAACTGTAAATCATATCTCACTTATGCTGACTTATGTTTACATTTAATCAATATTTTTACATCCACCAGAAGTCTTCCTTCATCGCCGTCCTCATGGCCGTTCTCCAGAGGTTCTCATTAGTCACCGTCCTCACAGCCAGATGCATAGGACTATGCTTGGCCTCTGGCCTCACAGCTGGTCTCCAGAGACTCTGCCTCACCGTTGCCCACTTTTTGGTGGTTATTGTTTTTGTTTTGCCTTGCCCTGTTCCTTGCCCTCCTTCCTGGGCCCCCGTGTTTCTTTTTTGTTTTGGGCTTCGGGTTTGTTTTTGGACTCTTAAGTGCTGCTGGCATCCGCCCTTGAAGTGGGGGAGTTCTGTCAGAATTTTGCCCTCTGTTTAAGATTGTTTTTAGGGGGTGTGCAGGTGGGGCAGTGGTTAGTGCGCATGACCCGAATACGGAGGCCTTAGTCCTCAACACGGCCAACCTGGGTTTTAATCCCACCTGTGGTCCTTTTGCATGTCTCTCCCCCTCTCTCATACCCCTTTTTTCTGTCAGCCTACTGTCAAAAAAATAAAAAACGAGCCACTAGTGTCGTGAAAACTCAAAAAAAAAAGAAATATTTTTGTTATTTTATGTCTTTGTCGTTATTTTCTGGGAGTTTGGCATTTCTTTCTCTATTGCCCCCCTGTGCCTGTTCTTTTCCCCTTGGCTCCCCCCTAGTTAGTCCTATTCACACCTGCTCCATATCAGCTCCTTAGCCCATCCTTTGTTCTGTTCCTCATGTATACATCCCCTCTGCACCACCTCTGGTTTGTTGCTTCCTTTGGTACTGTTGGCTGGCTTGATTGCTCATTTCATTCATCTAGTTCTGCCTTTCCTCATCACTCATCAGACCCACCAGTTCCAGTTTCCTATCTAAGCTGCCTGTTTCCCAGCCTGATCTGTTTCTGAATTTGGACCCTTGAGCTTGTCTGACCCTGTTCTGATTAGTTTGCCTGCCCGTCTTTAGACTCCTTTTGGATTCTTCTTTGGACTGAACCTGTACCTGCCTCTTGTCTTCGCCCTGTGGATTATAATGTCTTCCTTTGTCAGCTCGGATCTTATCTTCTGTCAGCTCAGCAGCGTTCTGGGCTTCCGCATCTGGAATTCTCTGGCAGCATCTGCTGCGCATGTTAAGCCGACCAGATGAAATCATCCTCCTTTTTAGAGCACGGACTGAACTGTTAAACCCGGTTAGTGACTCGTGAGTTTATAATCATCATCTGTTAGATTATCGCAGTCACTACCCTATGTTTCTCTCCAATAGATGTTCCTGCTTCAGACGCCCTAGCTGCTTCAGAGCCGCTGCCACTGCAGAATCTACCGTTCCTTGTTTGAATAAATGCATTTTAAGTATTCCACTGTCTGTCTTGCCTGAATTCTGGGCCCTATGCTCTAAGCTTATTTTAGAAAGATAAACAATCACTCACGAATGCATTTAAATAGTGACACTGCAAATAATGATTTAGTTCAGCTGTGCAGAACATTCGGCTCCAGGGTGGCCCAGCTAGAACAAACAAGGATAACAGTACTCATAAAATGGCTGCTACCATATGGCTGACAATGAGGTAGCTTGGAGCTAAGGGTGCCAGCCAATGCAGCAGTAGTAGCCTAACTCTTCAAACAAATAAAAAGAGCAGTTAAGCAGATAGTATCACATAGCATGGATGAGTGGATGCCTGAGTTTTGACAGAGGATTGTGTTGGAGTGTGGATAGACGGATAGAACTGATGGATGGCGGATATATAGAGCCATAAAGGAGCCAGTGAGCTGTTTTGATCCAGGAGGTTATGGTTGTTATGGTAAGGTTCTTGTTGGAGATGAAGGAGAAGCTCTAAGGGGTGAAGTTACCACATGGGTCAAACTCCCTGCGGTTGAAAGTACACAACAGCCACATACTGGCCTCTGGTAACAAAAGAAATGTAGGTAACACAAATCCAACAAAAATCCCAGCTGACTGACATTTACTAAAGTAACTGGCTGAAATAACCCTCAGTCTCCTTTCTTGTTTAGGCACCACTGTTTTATGCTTTCTATTGCCATACCGCATGATAATGGCATTTTTATTCTTACAGTTTCTCCTTGGCAGGGGGTGGCAAGCAATATGCTCACAGTTTGGTTTAATATTAGGAGACTCGAGGAAGTTAGCCCCCTATTCGTTAGCAGACTCACAGTCAAACTGCTCCCTTCGGTCAGCTGATTCCCATGTGAGCTGGGTTTAATCTGTAGCCTGGTAATGATCATTCTGTCTTGTAAATTACTTTTAGGTCAGAAACTCTGTCCTCCAGGAAAGCGATCGTCTTTTCCTTCTCCACATGTTGATGTTGGAGAGTTTTCACATCATTTAAACTGCTCCAAAATACATTTTAGCTAAAGCCTGATAGCAGAAACCTCAGAAAGAAATAAAGTCCCCTCAAGTTCCTTTATCAAAGGGTTTCTTCTTTGGTCCAAAGATTAAATTCAATAATTTTTTATCCATGTAAAAAAGCTTTAAGAATTCTAAGAAATGCTGCAAAACTTCAAACTGCCATACAAATCAGAAATCAGAACCAATGAAGACTTGACATATAGACTTGACTGAGGAGGCACAATAGAATATTATTGTCATGCAGAGTCTGAATACATGTAGTGCTATAAAAGTAAAGTATTACCCCAAACATTGTATCCAAGCAGTTCTTTACCATTGTGATAATGTGATGTTAATTGTGATGCAGCATTCTGTGCAGCTGTAGTTTATGACAAGTTATGGATTATAGATCACTTCTATCAGAATGGATTTGTTTTCCAGTGTTCCTAGTGCTTATGGGAATGTGTGTTATGGTTGTTTCAGGTGCTTCAGGAGAGGTTCACCAAGTTTTCCACAGAAACCAAGAGCATTGGTGAACAACGCATGGAACAGGTGAACAAAATGGTGAACGAGATGATTGACTGTGGCCACTCGGATGCAGCCACCATTGCTGAGTGGAAGGATGGTCTTAATGAGTCCTGGGCGGACCTCTTGGAACTCATGGAAACACGCAGGCAGATGCTGGCAGCATCCCAGCAGCTGCACAAGTTCTTCACTGACTGCAAAGAGGTAGAGTCAAAATGAACGATGTACAGTGAGACTCAGGAGTGGCACGTTCCTTTCCTCTGTATCAGACAGTCTGACCATGTATCAGGCTTCTATTTTAAGGTACCAGTGATGACACTGCTTTTCTGTGCTGCAGGTCTTGGCTCAGATCATAGGGAAGATGAAGCAGCTGCCAGAGGTGAGAGCATGCCAGGCCAACATTACCAATCCAGCTACCCTACAGAGACTCATGCACTCCTTTGAGCATGCCCTTCAACTGCTAGTTGCACAGGCAAGTATTACAACTACACTTTGTAAGCTGTAATGCAGGACAAAGCCTTGATAAGATTACAACTACCTAAAATGTAATAAATCCAACACCCAATTTAAAGGTTATATAAAACATGATCTAGGCCGCTAACAAATTGTTTAGATTGTAGTCTCTAATCAAAGAAGATGTATTTAAAAGCTGTTTTTCTATGGGAATTTAATTGAAAAATAGCACAACTATTTTCGTCTTTAAAATCAGAAAAAAGCTTTATTGCATGTAAAAAGAATTTGCTTTGGCAAAAAGGTGCTTCACATAGACAAACATACAGCTGATATAAATGATATATGGATATATTTGGGTATATGTAGTGTGAAATATACCTAATGCAAGCCTTTAAGGTGAAATCAGGTCCAAAATGTCTTTTTCCAGGTGAGGCAGCTCCAAGAGAATGCTGCCCAGCTCAGGGCCATCTATGCTGGCGAAAAGGCAGAGACTATCATGGTGAAAGAACAGGAAATAATGGAAGCTTGGAAGGAACTACTGAGCTCTTGTGAAGCAAGTCGCATCCAAGTGACTTCTGTTACCGACAAGGTGCAGTTCTTCTCAGTGGTGCGTGAAAACCTAATGTGGATGGAAGGCATCATGGGCCAAATAAAATGGGATGAGCCAAGGTAAGACAAATGATAGGGTTAATGATAACAACCCCTTATTGTCCTAGAAATAAACCAACACAAGACACAAGTTAGGGGAGTGATGGCCGAGGTTTTAGAGAAGCATACCTGTGCTCTGAGAAGGTTGCAAGTACCCGGTTTGATCCCCACAGCCTCCACTCCGGGTCTCGGTTCAAGACCCTTAACACCACACTGCTTCCCGGGTGCTGCACAATGGCAACCCACTGCTCCCCAAGAGCATGGTTAAATGCAGAGGTACATTTCTCCAATGTGAGATTAATAAAGATAAATTATTCTTATTTTTATCAAGTTACTTTTCTGTAAAAGAAGAGAGTGGAACCAGACGGAGAATGACACTCCCTTACACATACAAAGGAGGGGATGCATTTTTATTGCGGGTGGTGATAAATCCCAACACAGCTGGCTGGATAAAGCATGACTCTTCC
>NW_015150787.1:185401-230255 GCF_000732505.1 Cyprinodon variegatus
TAACTTAATACAAATAAAATGATGACATTTACATTTTTCTAACAATTCCCTCCTGTTTATCATTTTATTTGCAATTGAAGCTTAACTTTAACTTACTAAGTACTCATTACTTGCATGTCCCATTATCAATGAGACTGTCATTTTGTTAGGCATTTATTAAGGGAAAACTTTAAACTACGGGTTGTACTTCTTCTAGATGGGTTTTTGAAAGCTTTTGATATTGAAAATTATCATTTCTCATAGTTTTAGAAATCATAGACTTTAGGCATGGGATTACACAGGCAGTACAAAAAAGGATAATAATAAAGGGGGTCATTATTTTCAGCAAGAGGTGCCACCACAGCCTGACATGAGCAAGGAGAGGAAGTGCATTCTTACAGGAATAGCATCCTGGGACATGGCCTTTTGTAGATTCTTTAAGGCAGACATAGCTTCTGTAACATGACTTTCTTTAGCATCAGAAATATATGTACAGCAGGACGTTGTAATTGTCAGACACACACCGCTTTGGCTAGCAGTTAACATGTCCAAAACCTTTTTATTTTGCAGTACCATTGAACACATTTCACTTATTTGTTTGTTTTGTCCTTTATTGATGTCCATGTTCACCTCGGTCTTCATTCTGTGATTCTTCATTCTGGGATTTGCCAACCCCCAAGCCTGGGAAAAGTGAAGGTTTTGTTAGCTGTGCTCCAGTGCTTATGTTTGGAGGGAATGTAAGAACCCCATATGAGATCATGAGGTTGCAACATTGAGCTGGAGCTAAGCTCTCTTTTCCTCCTGTTAGAGGGATGATGGTGCTCAGCCTGAGCTGAGATGATGACAATGTGGTCAGAAACGAACATAGGAGCACAGGTGCCTGACCAGTTTTCAGTTGACTTAAAAGTTGAGCTGTGGTTTCCAAGTAGAACTGTTGGTGTGCTTTCGATTAGGGAGGATGACGTAGACAAAGTGAGGGTAGAGGCCAGTGATGCTTTGGCATCCTGTTACATGTCCTACCTTCACCGTATCTTTCCTTCTAGGTGAGAGAATACACACTGGATGTGTCATTCCTTTAGGCATAACAGCCTTCATCTTGGTGGGCTAACCTAAAACATTGCTGATAGAGAACATTGACTTTACTCCTTTGCACACCCGTTCCATCATAATCTCTCCAGTTGTGGCGTTCATTAAGGTAGCAGGCATAAACTGGAATGCACATGATGCAAAACAGATAGCCTGTGATGCATTCATGGGGGTTATGTATAAGGTAGGCTTCTTGGTAGACTTGGGCATGACAGAAAACACGTAGCAATCAGTGTTATTATGATGCAGGGCTACAGCCCTTGCATACATTTCCCATAGGTTGTCAACGTGGTGGTTTGGGATATTACCGTGCCAAATATTCATGGCAGTGGAGTGGATGAAACTCTTTCCTCTCTCACTCAGTGGGTCTGGACTGAAACAGACAACACATGCAACAGCCAAAACGCAAAGGAAGCCCCATCTCCATGGAAACCCCATTTTTGCTGGGTTAGCAGAGATGTTAATTTTACCCAGGACTCTAAAGAACAGGGATCAGTTCATCATTTGATTTCTTCACCGAGATGAGTGACTCTAAAAAAACCAAACCCCTTTGTAGTCGGACTTCCCCACTGTTCCAGCCTTAGGCCTTTAACACCCTCTGTAACTTACAGTGGCTGAGATTAATCCAAGATGGACTTTCAGCGATCTTCACAGTTGTTGGTGTGGTCAGGAACACTTGGAATGGTCCTTCCCACCATGAGCTCACCCAATTCTTCCTTCTGATGACTTTGATGAACACCCAGTCCCCTGGTCTCACTGGTTATGGTTCATTTGAAGATAAAGGTCCTTCTGGCAGTCGATTTGCATTGGACACTTAGACTGCAACATTTCTCTTATTTCTTAGGTGGCATTTGTGTTGTGAACCGGTAATTTGTACGATCTGCCATGTAATATTTCAAATGGAGTCAAACCACTGCTTGTTGGAGTTTTTCTCATGAACAGTTTTAATAGATCCAGGCACTCTTGCCATTGCCTCTTTGTTTCTTTCATACACTTTTTAAGCCTGGATTTAACTGTCCCATTTGTTCTTTCCACAAGGCCTGCACTTTGTGGATGATAAACACAGTGATTCTTTAAGGTTATTTGTAACCTGCTTGCCATTTGCCGAATCACCTGCGTCACAAAATGTGGACCATTGTTTCTGTACATTTTCTGCCAAAGTTTGGAACTACAACATGGTATATAGCTTTAGCTACTGTCAATGCATCTGCATGCTTTTCTGGGACTATTTCAACCCATTTTGAAAATGCATCAATCATTACTAGACAGTATTTGGAAGGGCCACTTGGTGTTGGTTCAATAAAAGCCATATAATCACTTCAAAGGGTCCTTGTGGTTTTGGAAACTGTCCCCATTTTGGTTTTAAATTGAGGATTATGTCTTACACAGATTGTACAGGCTTTACAAAAGTTTTTTGTACAAGAATTAAATTCATATGTGGTAAAATTTTGCTGTATTAAAGTTATCATTCCTCCCTGTTGAGACATGGCAAGGCCCATAGCTCAAAATAGCTGCTGCTTTGAATAAGCTTTTAGGGAGAACTGTTTTGTTGCAAACTTTACAGAGTCCTTCTAGATTCACTGCTGCTCCATGTTTTTACCCACATTTGTTTTTCTGCAGTTGGCGCTGTTTGTTGTCTGTTTATTAACACTTCTAGATCATGCTTTGTTCTGTTTCTTGCTTTAAGAAAATATCAGAGGAGCCAAATTTTCCTCATCCTGCTTGTTTTGCAGTTTCATCTGCGAGCCTGCTTCCTTTTGACACTGCATCAGTGATTTTTGTGTGAGCTGTACATTTTAGTAAAGCTATTTTGTTTGGCAAATAAATTGCTTTCAGTAGTTTTGTAAGTAAGTCTGCATGTACTACGGTTTTGCCTGTTGAGGTTACCATGCCTCTGCGTTTATCTTGTTTTGCAAAGAAAAAGATAGTAGAAAATGCTTACTGACTATCAGTCTAAATTGTCAAATTTTTTCAGTTCATAAGCCCTTATTAATTAAATACACTCAGCTACCTGTGCTTGACATCTATTCTTTGGATGTTTGCTGATTTTACAAAAATGGGCATTTTACATGCTTTCAGTCCTACATTATTTTTCATACATTTTACAGGCTCCTGAATCACATAAAAGAGTAACTGGTTGTCCATTTATTGTAAGTACTATGTATGGTTTTTCTTTTAATGCATTTAATAGGCCCCATGCTCCATACAAATCTACTGGTTTTAATGGCTCTGGATCCCCATTTGTTCTAGAAACTAGTCATGCCTCACCCCGCGGATGTAGTGCTTGTGTCTGATTGGACACTCCCGAGACCAATGGTCAGGTGGGCCAAAAATTCCAGCATCCCTTATCTGAAAGCCCCCTCGGCCCCTAGGACTGCCCCTGCTTCCTCAGAAACCTCCTCAAGGCCATTAAGGGGGTCCTGTGGTTTGGAAAGAAAATGTTTCTTCTGGGTCACATAGAATCGGCCCAGAAAATTTTAAAATCTTCTGTGGATACATTTGATGTTGCCAGGGTGATTAATTTTTTTTTTTTTAACCACGTGGAGATATGTGGCTGGAAACCTCCCAACAACATATATTTTTTAGCTGCTGCTGATGTAGTGTATTTTCTCCATCAGTGTGGGGTATGATGCTGTGGAACCTGTATTCTATTTCAAAATGTATTTTAAACTTGTCTACGTCTTCTCCTATTTTAGTTTTATGGACGTAAATGTCCATAATCTGCCCTCCTGGGGAAACCTGTACGCACTGCTTCTGCCACAGCTGTCCATTGCTGTTTCGGTTCCTCTCCCATTGGCGCGTGATGTTCAAATACAATGCCTTGTGGGGTTCTGCCTTTATGATTCGCCCTTATTTTTCCCCCATGTTTTCCCACTGACGAATGTAAGGCTCGTCCAAACTCATACCCATTTCAACCATATGAATTATAAATTCCCTCCATGCCTTGGATCCATATTTCCTGATCTTCCTGCAGAGAAGTTACACCTTCCATATCCTTTCTAGCTTCATCTAACGGCCACGGACTAAAAACTGGGATTGTTGGAGGCTGCTGATCTCTTTAAATCAGAATTTGTGAACTGCACCATAGGATACAATCCACATTTGGAACATACTTAGGGGGGTTTTAGGGGATTATTGTCATGTTGGGTTCTAGGCGTCAGTTAGGGTAAATCCAGGTAAACTGCAGGTTTACAGATGACGGGGTAAATACCTGCTCAAAGGTGGAACTGATCTGCAGGGGGGAAACCTTGAGGGTCCAGAGGCTAGTCGGCAGGCAGAGGGCTGAGGGCAAGGGCAGAGGCTTAACTGAGTGCAGGCTGGCAGATTCCAGACAGAGATTAATCTCCAGGATTTCAGGTTTTCAGACAGGACTCGATCTGTGAGGCAGAGAGAAACAGGGTCAGGCAGGTTCACAAAAATCAGAGATACAGATCAGGTTGGTTAGCTCAGGTCTCGCTCTACCATTACTGGCAAACACTCTGGCAGGGAAGTGTCAGCCTCCTCCTCCTTAAATAGGGCTTCCTTGATGAGCAGATGGAAGACAGGTGTCGCAGTCAGCTCATGCCCTCAGGAGATCTCGTGCGCCCTCTGGTGGAGAAGGTGGACAAAGCCTCCAGATCCCAACAATTATGTGGTGGTAGTGGTCTATCTTCTTCAGTCATTACTATAGTTTGCATGACTGAAGCAGTTTTCTGGCAGGTTCTCTTTTTTAGAGCCTAATATTGGGGGAGACTGGATCTGGTGCTGCAGTCGTCGCTCCACATGCTGCCCCACCTCCTCCTGCTGGTTGGATCTGTCTACCTCTACACAGTTTTTCATTATCTTCTGGATGGACAAACATAAGATTAAAGACGGACGAACTTAACATCAGATCTATTTATTTTAGTTTTCATAATAACCTCCTGTCTACTTTGCGCCTGTATCAACCAACGGCGAGCTAATTTGAGTTTTTTTACATGCTCGAAGAGTGTAAAAACCTTCTCAATCCAAAGGGCTTTGTATGATCTTGACATTTTACTGCTAGAACTGCTTCAACTTTTCTTTCAAGGTTTTAAATAAAGTAGGCGTGTGTTTGTGGATATTTCTGACTATTTGTTCAGAAGTTGGTTTATGGATCTTGATTTAGGTATCTGTGCAGTCATGTCAGAATAGGAAGGTCTTTTTACCCTAACAACTAAGTTTGTGGAAAGGTGGTCTAAAAAAGATACTCCTCATTTCCTTTAACAGATATAAGTAATGAAAGATACTGTAATCTTTATTTTTAACTATAGAGAACTGCTAGATAAGGGGGTGACAGTATCTTTGGCTTTGGTTCAAGCTCATAAGCCTGACTTTGCACACATTGCCTATGGATGATGGTCAGAGGGCAGTCTCATTTCTGCCAGTAAATCCAAGGCAACTGTGGCTACATTGCAGTTTCTGAGTTGAAAAACTGCTATTTAAGAGTTTAGGCTCTAAATTATGTTTTTAACATATCAGGGCAAAACTTACACATCGGTAATTCATTAATATGTTCAGTCACAGGAATATTCCACAGTGTCAGGGTTGGTAGATTTTGTCTGTGGACCCAAATGCTGAGTAGAGCATGTCCAGATGTCTCAGATTTCCAGGGAGAGTGCCCTTATTGGACCACCTGTCCTTGGCTAAAGCTGTCCCCAGAAATGTCCCAGATTTTGCTGTTTTATGAATGAAGGGGAAAATATTGTTTGTAGACTGTTATTACTGTAGTAAGAGTAAGTAAGAGTATAGTAAGAGCACTTAAGCATGTTGCGCACAGAAATCGCAGCTGGGATGAGAAAATAGATTCATATTTATTTAACAGAATGATTTAAAATGCCTTGCAAGGTGCGTCTCTGGTTCGGTGGTTCTCAAGAGATCAACAAGGCTTCATCTAAAGATGTTTTTAGAACTGATTGGTGACCTTTATTGTAAGTAGAGTTATAAGTTGTTTTGCTGTTTTATGGTTGTGATTTATGAGCATAAACTTCCTGGCTTAGGTCTACCTTTCTGCCACTCACTTTGGATATATGAATGTTCCTAATTATAAAACTAAGAGGCAGTAAAAAGAAAAATAAATGATGGGTCTGCATGATCTAAGAATGATGGGGGAAGAGATAACCACCTGTTTAATGTTCATTTATTAAGTTGTTTTTACTTGAAGCTCCAGGAATTGTGGTGATTTTTTAGTATTTAATCAGATGAGATAATGACAATAATAATCATAATCATAATATGTATGATGAGATTATACCGGTGTTACAACAAAATCTGTCTCTCTCGTCATATAATGCAACCACAGTGTCTGCTGTAACCGCGTCCCCTAACCAGTCCGCTATCTACTTACCCTAACTTTACTGGATTCATACCTAAACCTAAATAAGTATATGGTGAGAAACATGTAGCGCCTCCTTGGGTGACAATGTATGACGGGTCACAGATTTTGTTGCAACACCTGTATAACCCCAATATCTCATCTAAAAATGACCAAATACCAACAGGTGTGTGAAACAAAGAATCTGTTCTGACTATTAATTTGTTAGCTTTCATGTTGTATAAACTAATGTGTTAGATTTTGATTGGATTATGTCTCTGTTTTAGATTAATGTGAGATTGGTAGAAGAGGAAGATGATTAGAAGACTTATAGAAAGAAGATTGATGGAGATTAATGAAAAGCGGAGGAAAATAGTAACATTAATGTAAAGCTCGGTTTAAGAGAAGGAAGAAAAATCTACTTAAAAAGAGTAAAACAGAGAACAGGCAGAAGTCAGAAGAGAGATAGAAAGAAAAGAAGATGGAGAGGGAGAAGACAGAGAAGACTGAAAGACCAGATGGCAAAAATAAACACTATCAAACAATTAATTTTATTAATCTTAGGGAGAGGCACATTCTTGGATTTTACACTTGATTTTTGATGTTTAAATGTTAATAAATATATAAAAATGGAAGAAAGAAATCTATAGTACAAAAATATAAATCCAGAAATAACATGCTGGGAACTCAGGAATAAAAAATTTGAGATTTAGGAGAATATATATGGAGACAGAGCAATGAATGGATTATTAGTTAATAGGGAGCAGGTGTGGACAGGAGCAGCTAGAAAGGAGCTAAGGGGATAGGAAAGGGGCACTAGGGGGCAACAAAGAGTAACCACGAAAAAGGGGTTTAAGTGTAAGAACTTAAATGAGGTTAAAGGGGAATAAAAATAATGACTACAAAATAATGAATAACCAAGGGGGGAACTAGAGGATAAGAGAATGAACTGGAGATAACTGAAGCCATTGAAAAGAGATGACAAGGAAGAGTAAAGCTAAGAATTTAAACATGATATAAATCTTGAAAATACAGAATAACATAAAATAAAGCATTACTGAGAACCTAGACTGAATACTTACACAGAACCAAAGATTCCAGATCATGACAGACAGCAACTGTTAAAAGTTGCAGTCATTATTTCTTTGCACAGCTCTTTAAAAAGGTGATGCAACAAAAACGAAAAAAAAAATTTCATACATGTATCTCAATTTAAAAGGTTTTAAGCAAACTTTCAATCCTTTTTCTTCTGCGTGGTTCTAGAATAAACAGCCAGTGTTCAATAAGTCTTTCCTGAACAATCTAACCTGTCTATCCTCAGAGATCTTACGGCTCTGGAAGGAATGATGAAACATCACCAGGATTTAAAAGCCAAAATAGATGGCCGCAGCAAGACCATCCTACAGTGTGCTGACCTCGGCAAGATTTTGATAGCTGCAGGCAATCCTGCATCGGAGGAGGTTGGGCAAGCAAAGCAACCTTTCCTGGCAAACATTGAACAGCTTACAGTTGAAACAGCATTGCAAAAATCATAATTGCTCTAAACTATTTTAAACTGTCACAACAGATACAAGAGAAATTGGACAGTCTTCTAACTAAGCAGAAGGACCTTGTTGAAAAATGGGACAAACACCAGGAAAGGTTACTACACAGTAAGTACAAAGACTCAGATTAACTTTGACCATGACCAAAATAACAATGTAATTTACTGTGTTCTAAGTGTGTCAAATAAAAAAAAATCTCACATTTATGTTTAACGTGAGTTTAATTAAAGGACCATCATTTTAGCAGTTATTTATATCAGGATAACAGCTTGTAATGCAAAGGTTTACAGCTTAAATAAAAATGGACAGTAATTGTGCCTTTGTGTACCGTCACTTCCAGAGCAGGAAAACTTCCAGTTTGCCCAGGAGACAGTAAAGGCAGAAGCCTGGCTGAAAGCCAAGGAGCCCCTGATCAGCTCCAAGCAGCAAGAGGGAGGAGAGGCCCAGGCGCAGACAGATGAGGTCGAGCAGCTCATACTTCGCCATGAGGCGTTCCGCAAGGCTGCTGTAACCTGGAAAGAACGCTTCAGCTCCCTCCGCCAGCTCTCCGCAGTAAGCTTTACTATAGATGAAAGTTGGATCATGTTTGGTGTGGCCACTGTTCAATTATGCTACATGGGATGATGTGTTTGCACAAGCTATCAGTCGCATCATTAAATGCATCATGTGATAAATGCATGTCTTAGATCTTCTCAATCTGCATTTTATATTACTTTGATTTGGATTTAAAAAACACAATTAAGTTAAAAAAAAAAAAGAAAGAAACAGATGGATCCCAGTTAAGGGGATCACAGAGCAGGTAAAGTTTTTTAAAAGATCAAACCGATACACAGTTTTATAGATTAATTAGAAACAAGATGCAGGTATTTGTTGCATTTATTTCTCTGAATTTAGATAATTATGGCCTTATAATTCATGAAAACTATTAATTGCTTTCTTCTGATTGCCAAGGTGTACACCATCACACGAATTGTTGACATGAAAGGGGTTCAGCAAACGGACTCTCTTATCAAGGACGGTTAAACACTAAGCCAACCTCACTGCATCCATGATAATAAATTCCCAAATCATATCTGTCAAGCTCAGGGCTAAATCCAGCCAACCATGGCAATTCATCAGGCTCTCCACAGTCAAATAGGTATATGATGTCATAACATAGAGGTATAGTTTCATTTAAAATGTACAAAGTGTTTAAAGTTAAAAACAAATGGCAGTAAGCAGAGGAATGCTTATACGGATCCTGGTTCTGGTTTTGCTGGAGGTTTCTTCCTGTTCAAAGGGATTTTTCCTCTCCACTGTCGCTACAAGCATGCTTGGTGTGAGGGATTGCTAAAGAGTCAATAAAAAAATGTCAGTGAAGGTTGTCACTGCAAGCTCTTCCAGGAGGAGCGGGTCTTCCAAATCAATGACTGGACGCGATCTGCTGGTTTTCCTAACCAATCTCACAGTGTTCTCTCTGTAAGGAGCCCTGAGATTAAATGAGTTGTGAATTGGTGCTATGTAAACAAACTGAACTGAGTAGTAAAGTTGTAGTACCACAGCAGGGCACTCCTAAATGAGGAAATCAAAATTTTCATCCCTTTAAAAAACAGAAACAAAATTATAAATCGTCTGAATATAAAATGATTTTGACCCCCCTGGCTGGGGGCATGCTACACTAACTTAACATTAGGCTAACCTTAACCACTCAGACATGGAAGGTTTTCCCTATAGTAATATCGTATCTATAGTACCTCATACTGTTGCTCTTAAACAAAATGTATTCTTTTGTTTTTTCTTATGTGTGTACAGATTGATTTATTGATCCATTCTTCGATCAATCGAGTGACTGGGGGCTTATTGACCTCAGTTAGTCAGTTCCAGACTCCCAAAGAGTTTTTATTTTATAGATAGAACCCCAGTTTTCAGAGCCTGATCCCCTTCATTCATTGATGCAGTAATTCATAAATATGCTCAGCGCATATATTGTAGATCACATGAACACATTTAAGTAGTTTATATTTTTGCTTTAAACATCTTTTATAATAATGATGTATGCTAACTTAAGGTTGGACCAGATGCTGGTTTTTTCATAAGCCATTAACATTAAACAGAACATTGATTAGTATTTCTAAAATCATTTGTTTTTCAATTATATTGTAATTTATTGATATGCGACTTGATGTCATTGATATTTTTTATAGGCTGAGAAGAAAAGGGAGGAGGAAAAAAAGACGACCCCTCTCTCCAGTCGAAGAATGTTCCCGTTATCATGTCTGACTCCCAGCGTTCCTTCAACCAGTGCTACTTCTTCCTACTTGAGGCAGACAATACAGGCTCAAATAGAACCCCAACCCTTCCAAACCAGCTTAGATCTGGGTAGCAGTTCTACAACCCAGAGATTATCTTCAGCGTTCGCTAGCTATAGCACAGCTATTAATGGCTCAGGATACCACGGACTTGAGCAGCCATGTGTTGGGAAAGTAGGAAGCACCTTGTACTTTGGAATGAACCAACAGGCAGCTGGAGCTGGAAGTGACTCTGGTTTGTCAGCATCCCAGAGCGGAGGTGCAGACACCTCTACGTACCATGGAGTAAACCACCAAACTGCTGGTAGTGCAGAGAGTTCTGGATACTTTGGAGTGACGACAGGATGTTTGGGCGGTTTGCAAAACCATCTAAAACCAGGTGGTGCTAAATTAGAAAGTTCAGGGAATATAGCTCAGCAGCCAAGCAGTGGGGGAATGATGAGCCCAAGCTTCTTGCCTCAACAAAATATGGGCAGTTCTGGATATTTGCCTCAACCACAGAATTTGGGAAGTTCAGGATATCTTGGACAGCAGTCTAATATGGGAAGCTCTGGGTATTTGGCACAACAGCATATTACAGGAAGCTCTGGGTATTTGGCACAACAGCCTAATTTGGGTAGTTCAGGATACCTAGCACAGAATTACCAGAGTAGTGCTGGATTGGGAAGCTCTGGCTTTTTGGCACAAAATCATTATAGCAGTGGAAGTCTGGGCAGCTCTAGTTTCCTGGCCCAAAGTGGAGGAATTATGGATCCTAAAATGGCATATGCATGGCAGCACCTGAAAGCTGACTTCATGCAGCCAAGGATCAACCACATCCACAAAGCTATAAATCCTCTCCTGGAAGCCAGCAGACTGCAGCGTGAACAGTTTGGAGATATCCCTATGGCAGACATGGTGGGGCCAGAATCAGGACTGGAGCTTCTCCATGGTCGTCTCCAGAGGGATCCCCGCGGAAGTCGTTCAGACCCACAGATGGACCATCTGAGGCGGGAAAGGGAGTACAAGCTGGGAAGACAAACCTCTAGCGAGCAGGAAATCCAGGCAAGGCTGAACGAACTCCCACTGATAGTGCGGCAGGAACGATACAGGAGGCGCATGGAGCGGCAGTCATCCAGCGAACAAGAGGGGAGCAACAAGCAGAGGCTACAGAGGCAGGACTCAAGTGATTTGGAGGGCTCTGTGAAGGACGGCTCTGACAAACGCTCAGGGTACGCAAGTTTGTTCCACTGGTGACAGCAAAATCCAGCACTGTTTAACATGAACCAGGTACCTCTTTAGGACCCTATATATTGGGGAGGGGCTTTGCCCCAGCTAAGATGCTTCAGTGCTTGAGCAAAACAATTTTAGTTTAAGGGCCCTAAGCAAATAGATTTTGCCCGTTTGAAGTTTACTTTGGTTATAAAAGCGTCTATATATTATAGAATAGGCTTATTGTAGTAACTTAATATCACATAATAATGATATAAAATGCATTACAAATGAAATACAGAGAACATGAACGAAAAACTTCAATATGCAGCAAATTCCAGAGACAAATTTAGATTTTCACAACAGTTAGATTGTCTCAAATGAATAAAATTATTTTAATGTTCATTTGACCTGCCAGGCAATAAATTTGGAAATTTTAGGGCCCGACCTGTGGTCGACCTGGAAGCTCTCCTGGGTTTCACTTTGGCCCGACATGTTAGCCGCCTACTCTCAAGGGATCTGTCAGCCCAGTTCCTGTACTGATATGGTCCCCACTGCCACCAGCAGAGCAGCTCTCAGGCTAGTGACAGGCAGCATGCATGCAGAGCAGGGTCCTAGTGCCCCTGATTTACGTGTCTTATTGAACAGGGGTAAATGCTGCAATGTTAAGGTTAGCTGGTTTGAAGGGTTTCAGCCGCCCCTAAATAGGCCTAAACATTTCCAGGAAATGGTCCAAAAGAAAGTTTAAGTTCTATATGATTGTGTTTTACCTTAAATGTGACAGTTTTGTTGTCCCTGCAGGGAGAAGAGGTCTACCATGGCAGAAATTGTGGAACAAGCCCAAGACAGAGAGGCAGCACATGTATGTTACCTTGGAAGCATTTTCTCACAATTACAGTGCCTTTCAAAAATATTCAGCCCCTTTAACTTTTCAACCTTTGCCTTTGCCACATTTCAGGCTTCAAACATACAGATATACAACTATTATTTTTTGTGAAGAAAAAAAGAACGAATAGGATACGATCATGAAGTGGTACAAAATTTATTGGATATTTTAAACAAATAAACAAAATTTTAGACAAATTATAAACTGATTAGTGGGGGTGTAAAATAAATTGTGCTCCTTTACTTTCACTGCAACAAACTCTCTTCAGAAGTTCAGTGAGGATCTCTGATTGATCCAATGTTGACCTCAATAACTGATGATCAATAGAATCCACCTGAGTGGAATCAGGCCTCCTGCTCTGTGATCGTTTCATAGGTCTGATTAAAGCGCAGAGAACATCATGAAGAACAAGAAACACACGAGGCAGCTCCCAGATGCTGCTGTGGAGAAGTTTAAAGCTGGATTTGGATACAAAAAGATTTCCCAGCTTTAAACATCCCAAGTAACACTGAGCAGAGATAATATTGGAATGTAAGGAGAATCCGACCACTGGGATGAAGACCTACGAAGACCCGCTGTCCCTCTCAACTTTCAGACTGAACAGAGATGCAGCCCAGAGGCCCATGATCCCTCTGGATGAACTGCACAGATCTACAGTTGAGGATGGAGACTCTGTCCATGGGACAACAATCGGTCATATGCTGCACACATCTGACCTTTATGGAAGAAAGACATTCCTGAAAGATATCCATGAAAAATGCAAAAGACTATGTTTGGTGATTCCAAACTGTTTAGGGTTGGTAACAGAGGGGGTGTACTCAGATTTTCAGCTTTCAAAAACCTACAATGCATCAATTTAGTTGATCTTTTCCTCGCCTATTCAGCCAGGCCAGCAATTCCCTTTAACGACATAGACAAGTATGGGGCTTTGCAGGCTAACAAAAAAAGCCAAACAACCCCCATTCCAAGGGTGGACCGTTTCGTCCGTTTCAATTTGCATGCTAAACCAAACCAAGGGCTTGTTGGGCTACTGTATATAACCTCGAAGCCCCTGCTTCTCCTCAGGAGGGAAAATGGTTAAAATTGATGGGAAGATGGATGGAGAAAAACACAGGATCATTGTGGAAGAAAACCTGATGGAGTCTGCAGAAGACCTGAGACCTGGACAGAGATTTATCTTCCAACAAGACGGTGATCCAAAACAGAAAGCAGCATCTAGAATCGAACGGTTCACAAAGAAACACATCCAGGTGTTAGAATGGCCTAGTCAAAGTCCAGACCTGAATACAATGGATATTCTGTGGGAAGAACCTGAAAGCTGCTGTTCACAAACTCTCATCTGACACCTCTAAACTCGAGCTGTTTGCTGGAAGAACGGAAAAACATTTCCGTCTCTCTGTGAGCAGAACTGATAGAGACAAACCCGAAGGAACCTGCAGCTATAATGACAGCAAAAAGGTGGTTCTACAAAGTATTACCTCAATGGGGCTGAATAATTTTGCAAGGTGCCGTATTTGTTGATCTTCAGAAATTGCTGTATCATCTAACGTTCCTTTTATTGGCTCTGTTAGGCCCGTGGAGAACCGTATCGTCCTCCCAGCAGTCTCTCAGCACCTGTGACTCGGTTTGATGGACGCCCACGTGCCCGGGACCGTCCCAAACCAAGGAGGCGGCCCCGTCCCAAAGAGCCTGAGACCACTCGTCGTTCTCGCTCAGCCCCAGCAACCGGTGCCCCCACCACCCCTCAGCCTCCATCACACACTGCCCAGAATGAAGGCTTCCTCTACTGTAAAAAGGCCACAAGTAGCGACCTGGAAGCTCAACAGAGGAGTCCCAACAGGTGCAACCTAATAAACCACCCAAAAGACAATACATTTTAAGGGCTTATGCAGAGCTAGCTTATCTTCCCTCAAATAAGTTTAGGATTCCTATGCATTGAAACAATTTGCCTGACTTGAGTCAAATCTTTTATTCGATCTTTAATTGGGAGTACCGTATACTCTAAATTCTAGCTGTATTCTGCCAATTAGCTGTCTAAAGCTGCAGGCATAAATAATGTCTCCATCTAAAAGTGTATTTTATTGGGAACAATATTTTTTAGATAACATTCACATATTGATAAATTACACGATATTAGCATAGATTTATGGGCATCTGTTTTTTTCATAACTTGAAATTCACGGTTAAAGCAGAGTCCAACCGACAAGTGCAGAAATAGTGACACCGATAAGAATTCTTTTTAACGCTTTCACAGCATTTCTGTCTGTTTTAGAGTTTCAGCTCTCATCAGTAGGTTTTCATTGTATGCCAAGAAATGCAGTCATGGCAACAGTTACCTGTAGATCCTTTATTTATTTTTTTTCATACCAGTTCACATTTACATGATTGTAGTACATTATTTCTTCAGGTCCCAGTTCAACATTAAGAAAAGCAGATATAATGCAGCTCAGGGTCAGCAGTCTGTTTTTGAGCTTCTATTTTCCAACATTATTACTTCTTGACATAAAACTCGTGGCTAACTGTGGCTAACCCTATGAGTCCAAAGAAGTTTTATGCCCTCGGTAGTTGAGGACAGTCCAATGCATTATTTTGATTTCACCTTGAAAAACTAAATCATGGTTTGTTTTTAAAATAGGATTTTAAATTTATTTCTTAGTCATTATCATTAAATCAGGTTTTACCTTAATCTGACTTGTGACAGTGTAATCACAATAAAAAAGCTAAAGAAAAAAAAACAGTTCCTGGTGTGGTGGCAAGTAAACCCTGGCACACTGAAATGCCCGTTGACTCAACAGACGATGATTAGCCCTGAAAATGTTTTCATAGGTTTTGCTTTAAGGCAGTGCAGCCAGAGTTCAGCTGCAATTGCACTAACTGAGCAAATACACTAGGAATCAAAACAGGACATAGTCATAAAAAGGCCTCAACATAATCCCAGTTAGACAACATCCAGAGCTGTTATTACAAACTGCATGACAGTTAAGAGATTAACCTTTCAATTGTTTTTAACTCACATCAAAGGTTATTTCCAAATCAGTCTAAATGAAAAAATTTCTACAAAAATAATTAGATCATAACAAGTAACCGTTTAAGAAGTTAAGAAGTGAGTGCTGCAAATCTTGCTAGTTGTAGTTGCTTATTGTTGCTCTCTTCACAGCAGTCACCCATGTCTCTTCTTAATTAGCGTAGATCTGTGTGATTGGCTGTTGTCAGCTGTACATCATCTTTACAGCATTCTGTGTTTCCAAAAAGCTTTGGCCCAAAAAGCTTCTGCAGTGAGCATCTGAGAGCATATATGAGTTTAGGGCACATGTTTCTGTTAACTGGGGGAGATATTGTGGACGGCTGTATAAGAATAAGATTTTAACCAATGAGCTTTACACTGCAGTCAGTCATTTATCCATTCACTCACACGCTGATGGTGTGGAGCTTCGCTGTGACCAAAGCTGTCCTGGGGCTTGCTGACACTGATCTATGATCATTGTTCTATATTTTATGTCCTAATGCTGCTCATGCTTCTATAAAACCATTGAGTGACAGAAACAACGCTTAGTGATTTGGTAGCTGTTTGTTTTTTTCAACTATAGTTTATTTTCCTTAAATTTAGACATGTTGCAAAGTTTTAACCTGTTAAATGCCATGTCTCGTCAAGGACAGCTGTGCTACGTCACACTGCCACAGTAAGGCTACTGTCGACCATTACAATACTTTCTAATGGCAGGCTAGATTGTCCCAGGGGTTAAAGAACAGCAGTTGATTTAATTTATGCTTTTTAGGGCATATCTGCTGCTTTTTGTGTGGCCAGTTACAGGCTGAAGATCCTTCTAATTTCTCTTGTGTGATTTTGCAGCAAATCCTGGGTAAACGTATACTGTGTGCTGAAAGAGGGAAAGTTGACTTTCTATAAGGATGCTAGGAACCATACTACAACATACAATGGAGAGCCTCCTGTTGACCTGAGTGAGTGCTCATTCGATCCGTCAATGGGCTACAAGAAGAAGAAAAACGTCTTCATACTCCAGTAAGACCTATTCCACGGTAGAAGAACTTTGATGCATCATTTAGGTTTTATTTTTAGAACATGTCGACTTTACTCATTCCAAAAAACTGTTTCACTGAACGCAAACTGTTATATTGATTGATAAAAGCACATAGAGTACACAAAGTAAAACCTTACATCAACTCTGTATTCTTTTTTTTACAGAGTAAAAGATGGAACCAACTTTGTATTCCATGCTAAAGATGAGGTAAGAACCTTTATTACATCCATCTCAAATATTCAGGTTATTTTAAAACCAATATTAATGTTTAGGTATAATCTGGTAATTTCATTTTAAATAGCTAAATAAAATTAATTCTGGGGGACGAATATCTTTCGAATAATATTTTTGTTACCTACCGTAAATCCTCTAATATTGGCCTGTTTTCCATTAGCGGCCGGGTCTCTAATAATGGCCTGGCTCGCTGTCAGCGGAGGTAAATACTGGCCGGACTCCTATACAGGCCGAGGCTATAATTAGAACCAACGAGGGAAGTCCTCAAAAACTTGTGATAGTAACATACAAGTACCACAGGGGGGGCAATGTTTGCTAAGGAATCCTAGGCATTAGCATGGGAAGTATACTCCTGCAGCAGTGTGTCGCAGTGAGCTTGATGCAGAAATTTTTGATTTATGCTTATTTTGAGCGCGGTCTGCGCTATACGCTGTAGTCTAGAAACGCCCGAGGTGGTGAGGAAGTGGGGGCGAGTTTGTCCGACAACGGAGGGACATGAGGGCCAAAAGAGCGGGGATCTAGGTGGAAAAAGGGTCACAGAGTTCTCACCCACCGCGCTCTTTTAGCTGGTCCAACTTCACGAGTTGCTTTTCGCAATTTCGGTCAGAAAACAAGCCGGCCTCCTGTCTGCTGCACTGTCTGCGGTCACCTACAATTTGGGAGAGGCGCAGTGGAGTGTCTGCGGAGGGGGCGGGGACGTCTTTTTATTCACTGCGACACCTACGACGAGGACCTAGTTTCGAGTATAAATCAGCCTTAACCAGTCCTTTACACAAAGATCGTAGTGGCCTTACACAATCGTTCTGATCTGAAAGCCAGCTGTGATTACCGGCAGGTCTGGTGGTAACCAGGCAGCGTTAAAATGGCAGAATTTCGTTGGCCTTCGTTGTTCTGAATTTCCCTTGAAATATATGATACTGGTAGCCTACTTCCACTTAGCCTGCCTCAAATAAAAATTTGCTATCTTGGCAGAACAGTTTCCATTATTTATTTTTAAACTTTGTTTCGCAAGTCAGTTTGGCCATTATTCCATTCTGTGTCTTTTTTTTTTTTTTTTTTTTGTATTGCCGTGCAGAAAATTTTCAGCTGCTGGAAGATGAATAATGTTCTGTATACCGTTATGGTAACAGTACTTTCAATAAATCAGCCTAGTATTTTATAGGTACAAAGAGACACAAAATCTCGTTTTTATTCATTCCACTGGTAGCCTGTTTTGATCAAATAGAAATAGAGGCCTGTCTCTAATTCTGGCCTCCTTCCAATAATGGCCTGGACCAAGATGTAACTGAGTGAAATAAAGGCCCCGTCCTACATTAGAGGTTTTACGGTATGTTTTTGCTTTTTTTTTTTTGTTTCCTCATAAGTTTCTATGGCAAATTTGGGTCAGGGGGAGATTTCAGACCAAAAGAGATAAGGAGAAGACAGAGGATTTTTTAAACTGGTATCCATGGGTTGTTTCTGTGGCTCAAGCTGTCTCAGCAAGTTAAAGCTACAGGACACCACCTCCACATGACCTTAACATCGGAAAAACAGTGCCGACACCAGATAACTGTGTGGGGGAGGGAAAGGAGTGTCCAGAGTTTTTATGGAGGAGTCCAATTTGACATAAAAATTTTTACCAATATTGAAATGAAGTAGTTACTGATCCCAGACTATAATGGCTAAAGATAAAAAAAATGCATCTTAAAAAATCCTTTTCATAAAAAGCAACAGCTTATTAATTAAACAATTTTAATGTTTGACAACTATCAAACCAGCTCTTTTGAAAAGTGGAAAATAAAACACAAAACAACCTCCTCAGCTGTTCTTAGATCTTAATTTTGTGTCCTGTTATCAGTAATAATACTTCACTTCTAAACACTGTATACATAAAATTAGTTTTGTTTTATTTTTATATATCTGTGAAGATCCTCAGTCATCCAGTCATTGTCCATCTTGAAAAGTCCAGTTTAGGCAACTGGAAGTGAAGTTTTTTTCGAAGATGTTTCTCCTCTCATCCAAGAGGCTTCTTCAGTTCTAACTAGTGGTGGGGAGCGCTGAGATTAATATACTGGAGGTGGAACAAATAAGGAGGGACAAAAGTTGGCTTTGATCTCTCATACTGGATTGCCCATGGTGGTCACCTGGGGGGTTAATGGTCGTTAATGGTCCTGATGGGTTGTTAAAGGTATAGGGGACGTTTTTTTATTTCTGGGTGGATCATCTAAATAAGTGGTCCTCCTAATTGTCAATCATTCTGGTGATATGTTTACGTAAGGCCGTCCTATATGCTCCCCCTGTTAGCTATCCGTTTCTGCACATGCGCACCTTCAGGTGTATATCTGTGGTGAGCTACGGTTTCAGGCAGTCATCGAAGCTCACCTTTCTCACCACGGTTCTTTGAAAATGGCAGAGGGTCGTAAGAGAAAAAAAGTCTATAAAGTGTATGAGAAGAAGAGGAAGGCCTCCGAAGAGGCAGATATATCCCAGAATGCTTTGCGCAGAAAGCTCTCTTCGCAAAGCATTATGGGATTTGCTGTCAAAGCAGCCCGCTGTTGCCATACGCTGTTACTACCCGACAGCGGCGACTAATTAAAGATGGTGCAGGCACCATGCGGAGGAGGATGAGTCACATGACCAACGGAGCAAAAAACAGTGATCATCTGTCCTGATGGTCAGCTAACTGAGTTTGCTATAAAGGACACAGTAAGCTTATATGAGCTACGAGAACAGCACATTTTAAACAAGGCATGCACGAGGAGAAATGCTCTTGCACATGCATTTTTTTCAAGTGGAGAGGGTGGGTCTTTTAAAAAATCCTCCACAATACCTTTAACTCCCTCGTCAGAGTGGTTTCAGTCACATGCCTCATTGAAGTGTGTGTCAGGTGAAAGTGGGTGAGAGGTGAATCTTCTGTGGATTGTTCGTAAAAGTGCTTTGGAAGTAGGTGAAAGGTTATGTCTCAGACCACCTCCTCTGTTGAGAGATGGTTTTTAAAGGTTAACAAAGACGCTTCATTAACTCCTCTCTCACACCATCTGTCTTCCTTGGCCAGAAGATGGACGTTTGTTTTATTTTTAGTAAAACTGTATCTTTGTTTAGTTTAGTACATATATATTAATATATGAAAGATGTATTGCTTAGAATCATAAAAAAATATAAAAACAAAACATTTCTATTGATTAATGGTTAATTAGCAATTAGCTTTTACTAGGGCTGGGTGATATGACCTCAAATCACTATCACGATAAATTGGGCAGTCTTACCTCGATAACGATAAATGCCCCGTCGCCTCTATCAGAGATAAAGGCATGTGCAGGAAATAAAACTGGTCTATTAATTTATTTATTGTATGAAACACATTACATATTACTTTCAATTAATTATTAACGTCTTGTACCCATTCAGGTTTAAACATTCAACAATGTTTCATCTTGCACATGTTTGAACTCTACAGAGTGGCTGTGCTGTAGGTGGTGGAGATTGGATGTTTTATTTTGGGTAGTCCCCACAGTTTTCAGACAAACTTTGCATTTCGTGTTCTTTTGCTCAACATCCATGGCATAATTTTGGTACTACCTGAGTTTGCAGTGAGAACAATGTACATCATTTAAACTTGCACACCCTTAATCAAAATCGGTCTGCCCCACGCTGAACTCTGGGAATGCGTAATCAGCTTCATCTCAGTGCATTTCTTCACTGGGCTAGTCCTCCATTTTCTTTGTTTATGCTTCTGACTGGATCAGTGGAGTCACGTCATTACAAACATGATAACGTGTCTTAATAGGGAAGGAAATACCAGCCACCAGCACACAAAGGAAAAAAAGCAGAATTAAGTTTATTAATTTTACGGACATAGGAAAATTGTCAATTCACAACATGTTATCTCAGTAGACTTTACAATTGAACCAGATCATACAGTCAAATTGATTCAAAGTTTTCTATCTATTGCATCGACTCATTGACTCTTCAGCAATCCCTCCCACTAAGCATGCTTGTAGTGACAGCGGAGAGGAAAACTCACTTTGATCAGGAAGTAACCTCGAGCAGAACCAGTCTTGGTGTGAACAGTCATCTGCTGAGGCCGACTGGGGATCAAGGAGACGGAAGCAAGCCGTTTATAAAGAAGGTGTAGTTATTGTGGCAGAAGGTTCGCAAACAAGTTTGATTGGGGCCGGTGTCTTGGAAGCATCTTGCTAACCAGTTAGCAACTTAGTGCTAGTAGGTTCCCAATGGGAAATTACACTGGGACCAAGTAGCACTATTTGGTGACTTTGAAACGACACTATCAAGGAACACTATGGACAGCAGAAACATGCAATGGGAGGAAGGTTTTGTGTCGGAGGTATAGATGAGTCTCCATCATACATTTTTTATTTAGAGGAGGAAAGTGGGGGCGAAGAAGTTGTGGAAGAGGACGTCTGGGCAGCAGAAGCTTTGTTTGATGTAGAAGGCTTACAGCCGTACATCTTTGAGCCCTTGCCTCACGCTGCAAGTTCTGTTAGATCTATGCCTGCCGAAGACACAGACGTCCATCCAGGTTTAATTAAAGCAACCCTCAAAACCTTTGGTACATATCCCTGAATGTTCAACTGGATCAAAGCAGTCTAAACCCGGCTCAGATTCTATGGCTACCTCAGATGCTGCCTCACCTTCCAGAGATAAACCAATCATAGTTAGAGGAGTGCTAATGATCTTATTTTTAATAGAAACAATCTTATTTACCAAGAATCTCTAAGCTGCTGAGAGCAGGTGGGATGGATGGTTCAACAGAGCTATGGCTCTGGGTGAGTTTGGCAACTGTATTAAAAAGATATCTAGGATTAATCTTATTCTCCTCTATTAATAAGGAGAAATATACCGCTCTTGCTTTATGAAGGGGCCTCTTATGCAGCAGTAACATATTTTTCCAGACAGGTAGGATTCCCGTAGGCATATAGAGCGCCATTTTCTCTCCAGTTTGCAGTGTGCTGCTCTGCATTAAACCAGGAAGCCAGCTTTCTAGTTTTAAAGTTTTTCTTTAGCGCTGTTTCTGGTTCTCCTTCCTGTGCGCAATAACCAGGTTCTTCTCTCTGTTCCATGCTTGTTCTGAAATATGTTGCCTGTATGTAGGATTTTTGTAGAGCTGCCAGCCTGCCCCCTCTCAAGTTGCGCTGCATTTGCGACAATATTTTTTACGACTCGTAGTCAGGCTATGATAGAACAGATGAATAATCATCTCCCTGTCACTTGTCGATAGTTCTTCCACATCAGTTGATTAACACGCAGCTTGTAATCTGACCAATCAAATTCCAAAGCCGTTTTCGTGGGGTACTGCCCTTCCGCTGTTGTTAGGAGACAATAACTGCGTTTCCATGACAATGGATTTAGCTAATTTACTTTGGAAACCCAGCTACAGAGAGTGGCATAGAGATGCCAGCATTATAATCTAGCTATACCGTAGATACATGGAACAAAATGGAGAGCAGAAGTAGGATTGGTTAACAAGTTATGATTTCCTAAACAGAAAGCTCAGGAGCAGGAGTGTATATGAAAGAGCAACTTCAAAACATCCATTGCAAATGTTTCAATGGGCCTTTTACTTTATAATCATATCAGACTGTTTTCATTTTCTAGCATTCAAGAATTTTAGGGTTAAACTGAGTTTTTTTTTCCTCCACCAAATCATATCAGTTTGGTTACGCCTCTTCTTATACCCTGAGGAACAGATCTCAGACTACAAATCTCAGAAATATGATCAATTGTTTTATGCTGTTTTTCTGAAGGAGGACCTGAAGGCGTGGACGTCAAATATCACCACAAGTATTGCTGAGCATGAGGCCATGGCCAAGTGGGACAAGCCTGGCCCCTCGTCCATGGACCCTGACCGCTCAGAGAGGAAGGAGAAGTCAGAGGGCGACGCAGATGCCAGGTCAGAGAGGTCTGAGCTGATGGAGGGGGAGGAGAGGTCAGAGAAGGAGAGGTCAGAGAAGGCTGAGGGTTCAGAAAAGTTAGACACATCTGAAATTGCTGACAAGTTGGAAGGTGGCGCAGGGGGCTCCAGCACATCTGGGAGAAGCAAATGAGGTAGTAGTTTTATTTTCATGTTATTGTTAAATATCACTGATGAAAGGCGAATAAGGGGGAGGGGGGGCGGGGGTGTTAGATGGCAAGCATGTTTGCTGGACCACCATCACTGAGGCCATGGTACCCGGACTGACTGCTCTTACTGTGACTAACTGATCTCTCAGCCTTCACCTGGGCCAAACATCCGTGCATCCGTGCATAGCGCCACCTGCTGGTTGATACAGAGATCAGTCCAGAGAGACAGACAGACTCAAACAATTGGTCCCAGGAATCAGTCACTGTCACTTTCCATTTCCGATTGTTTGATCTAATGATTCACGGCATCTTTCTGTATGTACCTTTTGAAATGTAATGCTCTGTCTAACGAGACAAATACAAGAAAAGTTGAATGAAATGTTTCACAAAAAAACTTTTTTTCAGCAATATACTTTGTTTTTTTCTTTTTCCTCTTTGTCAGAAAGAAGGGGGTATTAAACAAAAGGTAATTTAAGAAATAAACGTCAGGTTTTGTCACTTTTTCCCAGCGGTTGACACATCTGTATAGTAAACATGACATTATTCCTGTCACATGGCTAGCTTTGAATCATGTTCATATATTGGAATGCTGGTATCACCACCTTACTTCAGTGGAGTCAATGAAAACACATTTCTAAAGTTACATTTTGGTTCTTATTATGGCTATTATTAAACTTGTTTGCCCATTTTTATGTGTCAAGAAAGAAATAATTAAAAAAAATCAACCCAAGGTGTGTAACACTAAGCCTATGTGAAAATGACAAACTTGGAACATTGCATGAAATGGTCTGTTACTGCACCTGTTCAACTTGCCTTTGTTTTTCTTATCTTGACACAAAATGAGCAATGTGGGAGTTGCAATAATTTAAAGTGAGCTTTGTTAGAAGGGAAAGAGGTTGAGATTAGTTCCAAAAGCAGGGTTTGTCTTTGGTTTTTGGAATGTGGAAGCAGCAGCTTTCCAAACCCAAAGAAGCTCCTCATCTGTCTATAATGTCTCTGCAGAATGTACTGATATCAGCTTTGAAATGTTCAGGCACACCAGACAGGTGTGTGATGCCCTAAATTGTAAAACTCTGGAGCCGAGATCTTTGTCCCACATCCTTTCATTCAGAGTTCAAATCAACTGAATCCTCTTCACCAAAAGCAAACTCACTGGATTGTATATACCTAACTTTGTATGTAAACCACTGTGCTCTAAATAAAACCATTCTGAGCTCATAACTGAAGTGGGTAAAACCTAAGCATTTATTTTAAGCTACAAACAGAAACATGTATTGATGTTTATCACAATAAAGGAGAAATATGCAAATTAGGATTTACTATTAATGATCATAGAGTGTATATATTAATACACCTGTTCAGTATCTAGATCTATTCAAATAAATGAGCAGGGAGGAGGCAGGCAGACATCCTGTGGGTATGATTCTTGTATTTTTTTATGCTTATATTTCTTCATGTCAGATTCAGGAGTTTTGTGTTTAAGAACATTAGGTTGATTTAGGCGGCTGAGTGCTCAGTGTGTCTGTGACAGAAGAACTAAATGTATGTTAGAAACCTAACCAGCCTGCTCCAGGTGGAATGAGCTATGGTAAACTGTGAAAGCTGAGATGAACAGGTATCGGTCCACTTCTGTTTTGTTATGTGAGATTTTTTTACACATGTGATACAAATAAAGTTTCTGCAATGTCAATGAATGTGGTTTGAATTGCAGTATTAAAGAAAAAGCTCCACCTCCACTGTGCATCAGCAGCCAGCAGCTTGTTTCCCATCCTGTCTAACTCACCTCTCCTGTTTGAAAATGGCTTCTAAAGAGTATATGAGAGATGCAGCTCTGCTTGAACCCGCTGCCTCCAGGATTGTGGTGTGTCTCTCCACACTGCTGTCATTTTGACAAGGATGATAATCAAATGCTTTCATTTGTAATCTATTGTTCAGTTTTTACATAAGTGCCATGTCATGCTGTCTCCTCTGACAGTGATTGAACAGAGATCAATCTAGTCCACTGGAAATATGACCGAGAATCATTGCAAAACATATTTTTAACAGATTTAGGAACAGCAGTATTTCCTGTGTATTTGTGGTAAATATTAAGCCCACATAAACATGTGCGCTTTATGTGTTTGCTTTCCACTACTTTTAAAACACCGGGGATATTTACCACTACGTTAAAACAGAGAGCCTAAAGTAGATAAACCATGGATGAGTACAGAATTGTGCAAACTTTGTTGACTTCATTGATGGTCTTAAAGTGTGTATGTCTTTGTTACTTCCCAATAAAACCTGCTGCTATGACATTAAATAAACCTCCAAACTTGCTAAGACAAACTTGATGTGGAATTAATGTAGAAACCTGGAGCTTTCTCACACACACACACACACACCCACACACCCCCACACACACATTCTGCTATATCTAGTGAGGACCATGTGTTGACTCCCATTGACTTCCATTGATTTTCAATCATTTTAGACCCTTTCTAAGCCCTAACCCTTAAACTAACCCTAAATGTACCTATTAGCAAAATAGTTTGTCAGGACCAGCAAAATGTCCTCATTCTACAACAACTGGTCCTCATCGGGACGGTGAAATTGGAACACACACACACACATAGTGCTTAGTGCATTCCTTTGATTTTGTTTCAAGCAGTAAATCTGTATCACTCAATTTTTTTGGCTCATTAATGAAGATTTTGCTACTTTTGTCAGAGATATTCCTAAAACACAGAATAGCAGGGACATAAAATAGATATTAAAATTATAAGAATAAAATAATCAGTTTTTAAGAGCTTCAATACAGGAATATTTATATAAAACTACTAGACGATAAGATGATTATTTAAAACATGTGTAATATATTAAATATTGTTATTAACAGGGATCCAAATAGATTAATTATCCACAATATGTGATTATAACTTATATGTCTGCACTGCTCAAAAATTCATAAAGTATTTCATAAATGTTGGCCTAAAAGTGTCTGAAACTGAGAGCTTCAATGAGGTACAACTAAAAATGCAAACTCAAAGGGAGTTTAAAGTCATTTTATATAAAATATGTTTATATAAAATTCTTAGGTGTGGTTATTGATTGCAAAAAAATATCCTGGAAAAAAAAAGATCAGACCAAACTAGAAGCCTAAAAACTCTTAGTTAAGCTTTTTCCAAATGTGCAGAATAACACATTCTATACTGGCTTTACAGTAGCTGGGCTATAGTGCTGATGTCTGGGCTAAAACCTGCAGGATGTCACTCAAAACAATAATAATCTGCAGAAGGAGCAATTAGTGTAACTGCTAGCTTAATCTCTAATCTGGTAGCATTTTAAACTTCACATTTAATGTATAAAGTTATAGAAATAAACATTTAGCAAACACCATAGAAAAACTGAGGGAACAAAGGGCCCAAAAACTAGAGGGAACAAGTAAAACACAATGGGCTTCATGCAACAACAGTTTCATATTCTTGTTGTAAATTTCTCTTACTTTTTCTCCTACAGTTGGTTTTTATGGAGTTATCTTTGTATTTTCATTAAATAAATAAAAAAAAGATTACCACTCAGCTCATGTCTATTGAGACTGGCAAATAGGAACACATGACAAGTTTCTCACATTGAGAGAGAAATCTGTTTTTGTTTTCACTCTGAATGCAAAAAAAAAAATGTCAAATGTCAATTTAGCTTTTAGTCATCAAAACTATCAAATAACATCATTTTTTTCCCATTGGTGTGACATTCTTTCCTCTCCAATATATTTATTACTTTTAGAATTATTTTCACCTTTCAGATCACTTTTTCTTGAATTTAATAAAAACAGAAAGAGGGGTTGAGGCGGGGGACACCTACCCTTCACCCGGGGTCTTTCACATCTCTGTCCTCTCCGCTCCGCCTGGAGCCCTTGGTAGATGGGATACAATGACTGTACCCTGATGCATCTCAGCTTGTTCTTTGGGTCTGCCTTGCTGGCACTCGGCCTATGCATGCAGTCAGGTGGGGCATGCTGGGGGGTGTCTGGCCCCCGGGCACCTAAAGGGGTGGACTACCTGGGTTGGGATTGTCTAGCAGCCATGGGCATGAGAGGACCATGGAGATGTGGAAGGGCTGTGGCCAGCGCTGTTTGGGGGGGTTGCCCTTCCTGGGGGTGGGCCTGGGTGTTGCTTGGGGGTGGTCTTGGGCTGAACTGCTGCTTTCCTTACTATTGTGGCACCCAGTCCCTGCCCCTCTTTTTTCTTGCCTGCCTCCTTCCCACTCTGGGGGGGGTAAGGGGATCTCTCCCCCATGGATTGGCCCTCAGACCCGGGAGGATAGTGTATGTATGAGAACTTTAAGAATATGTTTAGTGTCTGCCTCTTTGTGCGTCTTTGTTGAGTGGTTGTATTGTCCATTTTGGTTTAAGGGGGCATTGTCTGAATGTGACTGGCTGAATGTCAGTTTGTTTCTCTTTACTTGTCAGGTTTGGTGTTTTCCTCCCCCACCCCACCCACTGAACATCCGAGGCCCAAGTATGAGCAGGGTCTTCCTCCTTCCTCTTCTTACTGTATGCCCTCAACCAGTGACAGGTTCCTGTGTCTGCTGGTGCACTGACAGTTCTCTAGGTAGGGGTTTAGGTACTTCAGTGGGCGCTGTCTCATTCCTGGCCAGGCCTGGCAGCCACCACTAAGGGGTGGTAGGCCCCTGGACTATGCAGCCTTGGGCTCTCATCTAGATCCAACTTGGGCGTGACCAGCTACAGGTGGAGCCAATGGCCTCACTGCCGCAGCCCCGTGGGACCTCTACACAAGGGTTGGGCCCCTCAGGGACTGGGCTCCTTTAGCGTTTGGCCCCTCAGGGGGTCAGGCTCCGGATGCTCTCGTCTGGCCTTCTCTGGTGGGCGTGGCCATCCCTATGTTTGCCCTCCTTGTGCCCCAGTGATCTGCTTTGCCTCTAGATTACGGGGCTCGTATCGCCTCTTTTTCTGCCCTTGCCCCTGAAGGGTGAGTCTGGGGCGGCCCACACCTGCTATTAAGCTATTCCTTTCAGAAGAAGCTTTTATAAAGAAGCCTTTATACACAAGCATGTCCATGCATGCATACATACCACGGGAGTTTGGTTCCAGGTGTTCACAGATAAACACTGATACTAAATACTAAGCTGCAGCCATAGGTATATACCACCCTGATTAACATTGTGGAATATCTGTAGGTTCTGATTCACACACATAGATATATTTAAGGGATACCTGCTGCTATAGGAGCTTTTTTCTATATTTACTTTGGTTGTCTGTTGTCTTCTTTTTTGCTGCTGTTCTCTGTTTTCTGTTCTTCTCGTCTCCTCCATCATTAAAAAAGATAATGATAGAAGTCCTGATTGGTGTTAACAGGCCATTATTTCTATTCCAATGGGAGCAATGCGTAGGACATACTATATATGTAGAGCATTGTGTGTGAACTTGAAAGGCAGGTTTCCCATAATGCCTGTTCGAAATACAATCAGAACACCCATTAACTTGGATACTGGACTCTGCCATCAAGATCAACCCCCCCACAACCCAAGACACTACTGAGGTCTGGTGTTAAATATATATGCTATTGGTAATAATATTGACAATAATAATGAATATTACGGAAATATTGGCTATACAAACATATACAAATGTAATTTTCAATGGAGGGTATTTCATTCAAATCAATTAATTTTATTTTCATTGCTCCAATTCACATCATGTCATCTCAGGTCACTTTACAGAGACAATTCAACCAGATCATCCTGTCAGACTGGTTCAAAGTTTTCTATCTAAAGCCAATGTCACACCTTAAAGATTTAGCCAGCGTATGCCAACGTCTGAAAAATCTGGCAAAAAATCTAGCATATGTTGGATTAGCAATAGGTAAGTTCTGTATAACATATGAGCACGCTGAAGCATGTCAACATACGGCGACTACGTTTTACAAGTAGTATGCCAGCTTATGCTAATATGTGGGTCATAAATTACAGGTAAGTTATGTGGCCCTTGACATGTAAGTTACTCATAAGTCGTGGTGTCTAGCTTATCCAAAACCTATGAGTAACTTGGGCATAACATATGCACAACCTATCCAATGCATATCGATGCATGCAGGTATATTTGATGTGTTCCAGACTCCCACTGAACATGTTTCTAACTTACACCTACTGTTTAATGGCGTATTGGAAGCTTTTTGGTATAAAAGGGGGTTCACAGGTGGTCTGTTCTCCCCCAGACTGCATGGAAAGCAGACGTTCCACAAGAAATGGAGGACCTGGCAAGGCTGAGACAGGAATACACCCTAGCTGTTCTCCTATATCTTCATGATCTCGTCAATTATTTGGCAGGCGGTAAAAAGCAGCTAAGTTAATACTGTGACTGTAAGGTTTAGATAAATCTTCTCATGCTTTTTATTAGTGTTGCACCAATGCCATTATCGGGCAAGGCCCCCCATCCAGAACTAAAATGGTGGTATCAGCGAATACCAACAAATAGGGCATCGATACCATTTTTAGAGCCAAAGGTTTATTCAACTATTGTCACATATATATACACACACACATCAATTTAAAACAGATGGTATCGTTCGATACTGCACAGCCAGGTATCGATATCAGGGCCAAAAAAAAGGCATTGGCACAACACTACTTTTTATGCAGGTTGGCGCCTACAGGCGTATTGCTGTCCCCCTCAGGACACTGGGTTGGGCATAATTTCATGGGCATTGCGCTGCTGTTCATCATGCATAAGTTAGGCTTTCATTGGACATAAGTTCTGGACTCGTTATATATACTCTATGAATATACCAAAAAATTGAAAAGTATCATAGAAAGTTCAATGTATGCCAGCGTTTTAGAAGATTCTGGGATGTTGACATATGCTGGCAAAGTCATCAAAGTGTGACAGCACTTTTAGGAAAACCAGTTGCTTGCATCGACTCATTAACTCTTCAGCAATCCCTCACATCAAGCATGCTTGTAGTGACAGTGGAGAGAAAAACTCCTTTGAACAGAAATAAACCTCCAGCAGAACCAGGCTCAGTGTCTGCTTCTTCTCCACTGTCACTACAAGCATGCTTGGTGTGAGGGTTTGCAGAAGAGTCAATGAGTCGATGCAATCAGCTGGTTTTCTTAGATTGCTTAGATAGAAAACTTTGAATTTATCTGAGTGGATTATCTGATTGGTCTGGATCTATAAAGGGACCTGAGATGACATGATGTGAATTGGAGCTATAGAAATAAACTAAATTTAATTTAATTTAATTAAAACCCCTACACATGGAGGAATCTACTTTATTTTTTAAATGGATCTTTAAAACAATTAAGTTTCATGCATGCATCAATAAAGGAAATGAGAAAGATGTGATTCTAATGACTGATTTCTTCAGTGACAAACTTTATTAACAGTGAGAGGAAAACAATGCTTGTTGATATGTTTTATATTTTATTATTGCATTTTGAATCCACAAAGTTATCATTTTCAATACAAATAGTTGGAAACACAGGATTTGTAAGAATACTGAAGCATTGCATTGGCCAGAATCTCCTTAATTGAAGTCAGAAACTGTTCCTAAGGACAAAGCTGCTTTTCAAATCTTTATAACCTGGTGTTATAAACTTCTATTCCTCTCATAAAGGCTATCTGGTATATCAAATATATAACATCACATTATGTGGAGTAACATGAACAGCATATTTCAGTCCATTAATACCAACATATGGAACTGTCGGTCAGACCTGGCAACCCAGGCCAAGGTAGCTACGGAAGCCGTCGCGTTTGCGCAACCAGGTAGCTTCCTGAAAATGGCCAGCTGGGGAAAGTTCGCCGCCCTGTTAAGGAACGTAGCGAGGAGCTCTCGACTCCTGAACACGTCCACATCATTCCGCGCTGTGGGTTCAGGTCTTCTCGGCTCTGTTATTGGAAGCGGGAGCCTCTGGTTGTACTGCCGCCATCATGCTAACAGCAGGACGCTTCCCTTCGCTGTTCTGGCAGAGGAAGAAAGAGTAAGAACACCTTCCGCAAATGCTTTTTTAGATTAAAAAAAAAAAACTTTATCGAATAAACATATATGATAACCTGTTTTAAAGACCACAATAAAGTGAATAAAAGAAGTAGACATTGCTTTTAAAGAGGTAAACACTGAGCTGTGCGAAACCAGCGCCCTCTAGCGGCATCTGCCGGGTGGTGCATAAAGTACATAAAACTGTTTTCGTTTATTGCACCTAGTGGTAAAATAAATCTTAAGTTTGAAATGGGGAGTAATTGGCTTAAAAATATCATTTTTTATTGGCATTCATGAACTTCATTAGAAACAGTAACATTCAATCAGAGGACATATTGATAGATTCCTCAGACAGGACATATCTGATCACATCTCTCCTTTTTAAAGTTGCAGGAACCTGCAGCTCCTCATCTGTCTGCCAGAAAGATCCGCTTCATCCAGTTTGCCTCAGTAATGTATGACATGGAGCCCTACATGACCCCAAGAGACTTCCTGTTCTCGGTCATGCTGGAACAAGTGGACAGTAAGGACAATTTACTGTGATTACACTCCTATTAACACTAAACAATCCTGTTAAATGTCTCTATTCTAGCTAATATCTTTTCTTAAGACTCAACGCTGTTTCTGGGGTAGCAGGAAGCTGGATGCCATGCCTCAGTGGCAAGATGCAATTTTTAAATTGCAGAGGAACTCAATTTAGGCCACTTTACATGCAATGAATTAAGACACTTACTTTCTCGCTTTATTTGTTGGTTGTTGGCTCAAAAATCATAGCATTACGAGAAATGAGCTCTAATTAACACAACAGTTAACGTCCTGCCATGATGGACTCAAACTTCCGAGGCCACTAAAACAATGAAAGCCAGCATCGTGTGATTGGTGCAGAGGAAAAAGTCTAAATAAAATCTCAAAACTGTTGGTTGAAAAAACAAAAAATCACAATTTCATTTTTTGGCTTAATTATTCAGTGTACACTGCAGGCCTGATGTTCTTAAGGATTGCTTTTATTAAATTATGACAAACTTGTTAGAACCTGCAACATGATCTTCTAAGGTAAATCTCACACATTCATGTGTGAATATACAGATCATATTCTAAGGACTAAACTCCATCACCATCTTTCTTCTGTTATGCATGCTTTTTTTTCTCTGTAGACATTCAGATATAAAGAAAAACATATATAATGATATTAATAATGCATCGTCCAGAGGTTTTCCTCTTGGTTACAGTTGCAGCCCTCTGTGGTTACTAATAGGTCCTGTGTTTGCTTTTTTCTAGGAAAGCTCCAGAAGAGAATCCTAACAGCACAGGTATGCTCACAGTCTCACCGTCTGAAAAGTAAACTTCAGCCCCTTTTCCACTCAGAAGTGCCGTTCTCCACAGAATAACCTGTATATTTACATGAACCGCATTTTGGTCCTTCAAGCTACCCGTACTTTTCTCTGCTTAGTCGGGATTTGAAAGGGGACGGGGCTGTAGGGAGCAATGATGCATGGACCATAGACCTACATATAACAGTATAGACCCCACATTGACTGCAGAAATTACAAGCGCCATCTTGGGGAGGTCGAACTGCTACCCTAACCTGCTGGTTGAAGTACAACAGAAGGAGGATGCCTCAGCACTGTGCAGCATATTACGGACATTACTGAATAAACAGCATATATATATATATATATAATCTCTTTATTGTCCCACAACGAGTAAGTTGTGGCTTTACAGCTGCAACTGATTATAGCAAAAGTGGTCACACAAATGTGGACCTTAAAAAGTGTAAAAATATAAGATTAAGTTACGGAGTTTAAAAAAAAATATTAAAAAAATACTGTTCTATGCAGTGTTTTTACATATATAAATACTGTGCATCTCAAGAATAGATAATCAATATACAACTGTGGACATTTTTAACTCCAAGAATATTTAAATGCACTGAGCCATTCGTTTGTTTTCAGCAAAGAAAAAACATAACCATGAAAATAAGTTTAATATTCAGCGAGTTTAAGATGATTAAAACTGATTCTGTTCCTGCTCAACACATTATAGAGCGGTGCTGTTGACCTTCCCAAGATGGCGTCAAAAAATAACGTCAGCTCCGTTAGGCGAAAGCGTTGAATGCTGGGTCTTGTCTGATATTGTGGCCCAATCCCAAACCGGGCCCTAACCCTAACCTGCTGTTTGCGTGGAGGGTCTGCCACATTAAGGACCGTCCCCATAGTCTGTAGGTGGGGACCATTCAGCCCTTAAATAGCGAGTCTGCATCACTTGCAGGCTCTTTGGTATTCAGAGCAGGTGTAACAGCGGCCTGGTGGCGGAGGAAACGTGTTCCTCCAAATGTAAGTTCCGCTGATTTGCTGCACCTTCGTCACACTGACAGAAAATCAAAAGTTAGTTTATGGAAAAAAACGTAATTAATTCCAAACTGGAAGATCCTCTTTGAGATAGTTTTATCTGACTGTATAGATTTGATTTAAGAAAGGGACAAATGCTTAATGTTATGTTGACCTGCGTAACGCACATGGATCCTCACTGTGTTGCCATAGCAGCAACTGCTTTCCTTGTCCGTTGGAGGGAAACACCCGTCCCATTCTCGTTTATACCCCCCTCCCTTCCATCCAGGCGCCTTCCACAGCTGAGAGTGGGACTGCTAGTGAAGGGTTAGTGTTAGGAAGGCGTTTGTGATTCAGCCTTATATTATATCTATGGGGTGGACTGTCTGGCACCATCTTTAAACCGCTGTTTTTGTTTTGTAACAGCCAACACACACACAAACGGACGTTTTTGCAACTGTGTAGTTTAATATTGTCCAATTTCTTCAATGCATGATGGAGCAGAGGAGGAGAAGCTGCGGTGCTGGAAGGATGATGAGGTCCAGCTTTGATTTTAATTTTTAGTGAGAGTTTGAGTCATCGATGCACAGTGATCACCTCGACGCCACGACTGCAGCCAAACTGGCCGAAAGAAACGCTCTGCAGACCTCAAAGCAGGTGCTGGACAAGCTAAAGAAAAATAATGAAGCAGGACTGCAGGAGGCTGAAGGAGCACTGAGTCTTTTTTGGCTCCATGTGGAGCCAAAAAAGACTCTGCAGTGTCAGTGCTGGAGGCTGTTAGCCAATAAGGTCTGTGGGACGTGGCATGCAGTCACAGTAAGAGGTTCTTCTCACATGTTCTCATCTTATCTAGCAGCAGCAGGAGGAGGGACAGTTCGTACGGAAACACGTCAGACCCTCAGCGTGTGCGGCTGCGCTCATGATCGCGCTCCAACATGTGCTGTTGTTTAGGTTTTTAGAAACCACGTTGCTACACTGCTTTGCATGATTGTCCTTTCAAATTAACGGAAGAGGAACATGACGAATTAAAGCCGCGGCTTTCAGTGGAAAGGGGGCGGAGCTATAGGTTGATGGTTCAGGTGTCTCATGGTGGGTTCTTGGCAGGACGTGGACAACATGTTGGCGGCTGCCTCTAAAGCTCGTCCTGGCAGCGATCTGTTCAGGAACCTGGGAGATAATGGTGAGCTCTCCTGCCTTCAGTGTCACATCTAGCAGCTGGTTATTCTTCATTTCAGCATATTTCCTCCTGCCTTTCAGGTTTGATTTCCTACACAGAGTATCTCTTCCTGCTGACCATCCTGACCAGTAAGTGCTGATTTCACCACCCGCTGAGCTGCTTTTCATGTGTTTAAGGAGAAACTCTGATATTAAACCAAATGTTGGACCTACGTATGCTGAGAACCGTAATGATAAAGGCAGCTTCAAAGACCATAAGGATTTATTTATATTTTGGTCCAATATTAAAGAGTTAAATTGAATTACAGTTTGTCTTTTTAATAAAACAATTCAGTCAGATTTTCCTTTTTTTTTTTTTTATATTTAAAGGTTTTTTATTTTTGAAGAACAGCAAAATGAATATCACTGACATTTTCGGGCGAGTTGTTAAATTTAGTCATTCTGCTTCAAATCTGATTTTTATAGTGAGAGGGATGGGAATCGAAAACGGGTTCCTGTTCAGAACCGGTTCCGTGTGTTCCAATTCCATGGCACCGTTTGGCAGCTCGCTTAATGATTCCAGGCAGCACCAGAACCTAGCGCACGACTTACTTCACGTTTTTTTTTACCAAGTTACGCACACGGCATTCAGTAAGCAAGTACGACGTGACCAGGCGTAAGTCTAGAAAAACAGAACAAAAAAATGGCGTCCCATCGGGTGAAGCGATAGAAAGTTTGGCTTCATTTTAAGGAAGAGAAAGATGGCAACAAGGCGCTCTGCAATCATTGCAAAGAAGCAATTACATCCGTGGGAGGAAATACATCCAACATGCAGAAACACCTGCGCACACAACATGGCATACATTTAAATGATTGCCGTGTTTTTAATGCTTCCGCACAGAAGCTAAAGTTACGACCAGCATGAAAGTCAAATCTTTTTGTAAGTAGCTAGTTTTATATCACTGGCTGTGCTTAATGTGGTTCCTAGTAAATCATATGCCATTTCAGGAAATCAACCAATTTTCTACCTCTCTTTGGGGTTATTAAACATGCTACGAAGTTGCTCCGCAGTTCAGGGAGCGAGAGAAAGGTGGCGCTCGTTTATTTAAACCAGGGGGAGATGAGTTTATTTCCCGAAATTGTACAGTAATGCTTTTTCATTAAACGGATGCCTTCTCCATAAAATTTAGATGACTGTGAGGAGACGGGTAGCCTGGCTGGCTCAGAGGCTGGCAGCTCCCGTTCACTGCCTTCTGTTTTCTCCGAGGCAGGCAGAAATAGAAAGTCCCAGGCGATGGTAGACAAAAGTCACCGTGCACTTACCAAGTTCATTGTTTCACAGAATCGATAAGGGAATCGAATCGTTTCACAGAATTGATAAGGGAATCGGAATCGTGGAAATTGTATCAATTCCCAGCAGTGAGTGTCTTCATTATGAACAAAACATGGGAGCCTGATCACTAAATGATTTTCCTCCTAGTTTATTTTTGCATACCTCTAAGGCTACGTTCACACTGCAGGCCTTATAGCTCAATTCCAATTTTTTGTGAAATCAGATTTTTTTTTTTTTAGGTTGCTTTTCACATTTCCAAATATATGCTACTTTAACGGTACAGAGCAATTCATTCATTCAAAGAGTTTTCTTTATTTTCATTAGTATGAAAATTGTAAATTCACACTGAAGGCATAAAATTTATGAATGGAAAACAGATGGAATTATAGTGTAAAACAAATGAAAATGTGTCTGATATTCTAGGTTCTTCAAAGTTTCCCCCTTTTGCTTTGATTACTGCTTCGCACACTCTTGGCGTTCTCTTGATGCAGAGTTTAGGGACGTCAGGAGCTCCTCATTCTAACTGCATTGGCACCAGGAAAGATGCTAACCCCTCTGTTGCCCTAGCTCCTTCTAGTATTCAGACAGCACATCTGGCATGCAGATGCACTGATGTGTTCTCACTGATTTCAGGTCATCAAACGGAGGCCAAATGTCTAGAGTTTGGTAAACGGTGCAGAGCTAAACGTTTCTTGATCAGCTGAATGTTATGGTTGCAGAGCCGCGTACAGGATTCCACATAGCTTTCCAAATGCTGGACGTGGACGGCAATGAGCAGGTGGACAAGAAAGAATTTCTCAAGGTAAGACGTTTCATTAGTCATCTGTGATGTCACTCTGGGCTAAAATACCATGGTTTCAATATTTCAAATGTGAATGTGCAATTAAAGGTGAAATTATTGCATTTTAATGCTGCCAAGAGCTCTACTGATGCTACTGCAGCTGTAAGTATGAATCCAGGCTCCATGTGAAGGTGAGGAAGAGATGAAAAGCCGTTGTTTGTCTGAGGTCGTCCTTCATCTTTCTCCGTTTGTTTGAAGCCTCCTGATATTTTATGCTGCTTCAAACAAAGAAAAACGGCATGATGCCCTTTCCTGCAGCTTGTTTTCTATGTTTGAGAACAGAGCATCCATTCAGATGGCATTGTTTTTGCTTTCATTATGTTCTAGTGACCAGAAGCTCTGCTTTGGCTTTGGAATTGATTGAAACCACAATCAATCTGTACTTTGTTGTTTTGAAAAGTGATAAGAAGGAAGCAGACTCCCCACGGGAAGGAGGAGGGGCAAATATGGCGCCTTATTAAAGTATTCACACATTGTGAACTTAATAGAACGTCCTGGTCAAAGTTCACATCTTAATCCAATTCCAAAGGCCGGGTTTCACCCTTCCTGGGAGACTTTGGGTTGTTTTCATTCATAAATCCCAATAATTAAAAAGTTTATCATCAGTTCATTTGTCATAAGTTATGAATACTTTTCCAAGGCACAGTCCTGTCAAACTCCAACTCCTTTGTTTGTTTTTTTATCATTATCTTGATGTTTGCACTTTTTTTTATTCAATGAAACAGAGTTTCTAAAGTTCATCAAAGTTTCATTTCTTTCATTTAAAGTTTTTTTTTCTTTTTATTGCTGCTGCAGCTCAAGAACATAATTGGAAAGAGTAAACTGAAAGCTTCAAAGGACGTCACTGAGGTGAGTGCGGACGGTTTATGGGACTCAGTATTAGATTTTATGATAACAGGATAATTCCTGGATGATTGCAGAAAGCAGCAGAGGAAGCGGAAGCTGTAAATACATCCCTGCAGGCGTACTTCTTTGGAAAGAAAGGATACAACAAGCTGAAGTATAAAGAGTTTCACAGGTAGTTAAATCTGATTTCATTTTATCAGCATGATTTAAACTTCTAACTGCATTTTAAACTGAAATAAGTCAGTCTTAGAATCTCTAATTATTTCATCTTTAAATAAACATAATAACATAGTTTCTAATCTTTCCGATGCAGGTGTTCAGTATATTTGTGGGAATTTTCTTTGGAAAGTTTTTAAGCTTTATTAACTATAGATTTCCATTGAATTTGGGACAATAGCTTTTTTTATTAATCATTTAGAGGCCGCAATGTGTTGCATGCAGCATTCCTGGTTTGATCCAGTAGGATTCTGGGTCTCAACCAGTCCCAGGTCCTGTAAACAGTCTGTGTTGCTCAGATTCATGGAAGACCTCCAAGCTGAGGTGCAGGAGATGGAGTTCCTGCAGTTCTCCAAAGGTATGGACACAATGAGACGGGAGGACTTTGCAGAGTGGTTGCTGCACTACACCAACGAAGAGGATAACGAAGTCTACTGGGAAAACATGAGGAAGAAGATCCCTGCTGGTCAGGTACTAAAACCCTTCCTCTGTCTGACAGGATGATCAAGGCTGCTTAGTCAACAGGAATGTTTCCCTTTCAGAGCATCACGTTTGAGGAGTTCAAAGCCTTCTGCCTGTTCACCAACAACCTGGAGGATTTCGCCTTCTCTATGAAGATGGTGACCGAGGCCAACCGTCCGGTGGGAATGTGTAAGCCTTCCTGCTGCTTGGACAGATGCAGCCATGATGCTTCTTGCAGTAGATGAGAGCAGACTCTTCTTGTTTCTCTGCAGCCCAGTTTAAACGAGCGGTGAAGATCGCCACAGGTCACGAGCTTTCCGAAAACGTTCTGGACACCGTGTTCAAACTCTTCGACATGGATGGAGACAACTGTCTGAGTCACAAGGAGTTCCTGGGAGTGATGACAGACCGAGTACTGAGAGGCTTGAAGGTTAGTTTCCTATTTACAGTCCTGGTAAAACAAAGGAAACCTTCTGATATCTAAGTTCTTTAGATCAGGAATCATACCTGGTATACTGTAGTTGCTCAACAAGGGAGCAGAATTAAAAAACCCTGCCTTGATAAGCAAAAGCTGCTCTGCATCTGAATTCATCTCAATAACATGATGCTATCAGACTGCAGAGTAACTTCCCTTCATTCACAAACAGGCCCGAATCTGCCTCAGCCGTGTGAGAGCTGACGCCCTGCAGGTCAGCCAATCACACTGCAGTATTATGGGGGGCTGAACCCTCATAGCTCAAGCTATTCTAGTTTTTCTTCACCTCAACTACTGTTAATTTGATTGGATAAAACTTAGCTTTTTTCAAGTCAAACTTTATTTTTGAAGTGATTTCATACAAAGAATTTATTTCTGTATCCTGGAATCCAGTTGGTCTCGGCAGATGGCTGATCAGCATTCTCACGGTTCATTAAAAGGTCCTTGAATCCTTTAATAGCAAACTAAAAAAGACCTTAATTTGTAATAAAATGTCTAAAATCAGTCTTTCATAGGTATGAAAATTGTTAGCACATCATAAATATGATTTTATTTATTTATTCCTGTTGAAACATTAAAAAAATTGACAATCATTTTTTAATTTAGCAAACAGCTCGCTGGAAGCATTATTGGTTCCGTCCCGATAGCAGAACCAATAAAAATGATGCTGCAGGTGGACCTTGGAGTGATGCACCGCTGACTTTTTATCTGGACGACATGGGGAAGAGTAAATTGACCAGCATTAGCTATCCAGCCAAGAGTTTTCTGCATGGCTGAAATCAGAACCAGGGAAAGTAGATGAGGAACAATGAGAATCAAGACAGTAGAGTCATACATGCGTAGCGTAATAATCGGGTTTAGTGAGAAGCAGCGGGTATTTCTCTGTTCTGTTCCATCCTTGTCTCTGCAACACGTCCACAGGTTCTCCCAGATCAGCACCAACACCAGTAGCACCAAACCTCTGGATAATGTTTGTCAATTCACCAATGATAAAAGCAGAGGGATTGTGAAGTTTGAGTCAGTAACAAAACAAAGTTGATGAATTCAGTTCAGTAGTTGTTAGAAATAGATCTGTTATTTGTGTGTAGTGGCTGGCTAGTGGTAAGTCACCCGTCCTGCAAACAGGAAGGGTTTGCAGGACAGCTCCTTCCCTCCAGCTGGTTCATATCCCAGCTGGGGGGGGAATGAGCTGCCAGTGAGGGTCGTTAGGCAAGACCCTTCTCACTAATGCCTGCTTTGGGGAGTGGTGGCCTAGTGGTTAGGGCATTGCGCTTCGAATCCTGTGATTCTGAGTTCAAGCCCCACTCCCATTGACTGCCAATCTTGACCTCCACACTGCTCCCTGGATTACTGCACAATGGCAACCCACTGCCCCCCCAAGGGGATGGGTTAAATGCAGAGAGTCAATTTTGTTGCTCTGTACTTACAGTGATAATAAAAGAGTGTTTTTAGTTTTCTTCCTGTATAGCAGGGGTCTTCAATGTTTTCTAGACCAAGGAACCCCAAACTGATGGCGAGATGGAGCAGGGGCCTCCAATTATATAATTTGTATGAAACTGTGTTATATCCAACTGGTCCTATAGTCACTGTAGTACATATGGAGTAATGTAACGATTCTGATTCCTCATTGATGGGTTAGGTGTTGTGAATGAGACGGTGCCCAGCTTGAAGGAGCTCCTGTTTCACTGAATGTGTGCATTCAACTGAAAGATATAATCTGCCTCCATTTATCTGTTTACTACAGTGTGTGGAATTCATGTTAATGTGTATTTGAAGATACAATTAGTGGTGATACAATTAAGTTTCAATTAGTGGAAAAAATTGCAGGGAGGAATATAAAAAAAAAAAGTCTAATCAACCAAAACTTTTGAGATGCCCATGCAGTACCACCATGGAGCCCCTAGGGGTCGAGGACCCCCTTTTGAAGACCTCCACCCTATGGAAAGGTTTTGAAACATCTGAAACTTTTTTTACTGGCCAGAAACTAATCATTTGCTGCTACCAGGTTTTTTGTGTTTATTCTGAAGTTGATCTGAACTTTTTATTTCAAGTAGCATTAAAACACAGGGTGTTTGCTGGTCAGCCCCCATTTGTTAATGTCTTCAGTCAACCTATTGGCTATATTTGCAGCTGTCTGGCTTGAAGTAATCTTGAGTGCATCTTTCCTGCTACTTTGAATGTGAACGTCACGCGTGACGCGTGTCACTATAAAAGGAATCGATCTCATTTCCTAGACATTGATTTTGCAAAAATGTAAAGGAATCAATTCAACATCGATAAAATCGATTTTTTTTAATTATTTTTTTATCCAGCCCTATCAATGACTTTCTTCTGGACATCTCTCTCTGCAGACATCTCTTCCCTGACTGACTAGTGCACCTCTTAAATGATCAGTAGTAAAAAAAATATAAATTTGCTTTAAAATGTTCCCACTGAGGAAAAGTCCCGAAATAATGAATATATTGAAACAAAAAATGATGTAAAATAGACATTAGTTGAGCCTATGTTTGGGTTTTTTTTTTTCTTCCTGCGGTTTATGATAAAGTTTCTCCTGATTGCAGGTGCAGCATCAAAGCGGCATCTCTGGCTACTGGAAGTGTGTGAAGAGGGAGACCCTGAAGGGGGCTAAGGAGGCCCTGGGAGACAGCGGCTGCCCCATCTGATGCGCTCATCTGTCCCATCTGATGTGCTCACCTGTCCACCATTGCAGACATCTCCCATTTATTATACGACTAAACCAACTAAGCACATTATATATGATGAAACACTGCCTGAAGCTTTGTGTCGGGATGTTGACCAGCATTTTACACTGATTATTGTTATTTAGCCATTTTTGCACTCAATAAAATCAAGTTTAAATTTTCCAGTTTTTACGAAACTTGACCCTAATCTCAGGACTGGAAAGAAACATTTGTTAAATTAAAATTAAACATTAGAGGTCTGGTAATCGGAACGCTCTGAATGGAGTCACATGATGAACCATGGTGACCAGCGTTTCACAGTGATAAATATTATTCAGCCATTTTTGCACTCAATAAAATCCAAGTTTTAATTTTCCAATTTTTAAGAAACTTGACCCGATTCTCATGACTGAAAAAGAAACATTTTGTCACATTTAAATCGAACATTAAAGGCCTGGTAACCGGATCGGCTCTGGATGGAGCGAACCGGAACGTACTGAGTGGAGTCGCATCATAAACCTGATTTATTACAGCGGCTGAGTTCATTTTAACCGAGGAGTTCATCCTGTGGCTGTCCTCCTATCCGGAGAGAATAATGCTTTTATTTACATGGTTGCTGTACCATTCCGGCCTTCTCAATGTTTTGTGTGGAATTTCAATGTTTTTCAAATTTTAGTTTAACAAAAAATATCCAACTAAGACCTGATTATAGAATTGATTTGTTCTGATCAGAAAAGGGTTAGGCAGAGGTGGATCCAGGTCCAGGAAATAAAATCTGGTTTTCCTTCATCCTAACGAGGCGATTGGCTCCCAGTCTAACATGTGGAGCTGGAAATAGCTGGACTAATATCGGTGAAGGCTTTTTACTTTCTGGATCTGGATTATCCAATAAGTTAATGATTCTTTAGGATCATTATTTTATTATATGGAATTCATAATATCATCTTTGACAGCTTTACTGTCTGGTTCTCCTAAAGGTTTCTTGTTTTCTTCCAGTTGTTTTCTTCCAGTTTTATCCCATGTTTCTGTGATTTAGAATTATTTTAATTTCAGGTGGAAACTGTTGGTTGTTTTCAGCTATTTTCTTGCACTCCATACAATTAGGTGTAAATTTTTATATTTTCAAAGCGTCACTAATTTGGGGAAACTGATGATGGAATGGGACTGAAAAACTAGTTCTACATTGATTTAAACATTGGCAGACTTTTATTCATGGGATTATTTTAACTCAGACGCCGTTCCCTTCTATAAGCACAGAAATATGTTTAGATCAGAGGTCCTCAATGTTTTCCAGGCGAAGGACCCCCAAACTGATGGTGAGATGAAGCAGGGACCTCCTAATTATATTGTATAAAATTGTGTTATATCAAAGTGGTCCTATAGTTACTATTACAGATGGAGTCATGTGACGAAAGTAATTCCTCCCTGGGATTATTAAAGTTTTTCTGATTCTGATTCCTGGTTGATGTGAATGAAACAGTGCCCAGCTTGAAAGAGCTGTGTGTCGCTGTATGTGTGCATTGATGACAGAATAACATCTGCCTCCATTTATCTGTTTACTACAGTGTGTTGAATTCATGTTAATGCGTATTTAAAGACATTTCAATTAGTGGAAAAAAATTGCTTGGGGGAATAAAAAAATAGTCTAATCAAATCTTTCGTGACCCCCATGCAGTACCTCCATGGACCCCCTAGAGTTTGCGGACCCCCTGTTGAAGACGTCCGATTTAGATGATTTGTTTAACAGGTTTATCCTGCAATCTTTGCTGAAATCAGCAGTAAAGCAGTTGTGACTATAGTCCTTTATTGTAGAATTGACCTGTTCAGATCACATGTGTGGGAAACCATTCAACGTGATGCTAATTATTTTACTATACATAGAATTCAAAAGTAAATTGAAAAAAAAAAAAACAGGCTTACATCTGTGAAAGATGAACTAATTAGTGAATAGAGCATAAACAGCTACCAGAACATTACACCGAGCAGGAAGCCATCTTTGGTCTTCTTATCACTATAAACAAATACATAGAAATTTGTATTGTATCAAAAATAGAAATTACATCGCCTTATTAAAAGAAAGTTCACATTTGAAACATACAACAGAAGAGTAGCTATGAGACAGATGACATGTTTGCCTCCGTGGCTTTAAGGACCAAATGGGTTGGTTTGGTTTTTTTTTAACATTCCGGGTTTTTTTTCCTCCAAAGAATTGCATTTCTTTTTCCAGGTTATCGATCAACGCTGTCCTGCATCCGTTTCCTACACAATGAAAAACACAGAACAAAAGGGAACAAAAAAACAAATCAGATTGTCAGATAAACATGTGCTTTCTCTCCTGGGCTGTTGGTGAGGAAGAACAGCTGATCGGAGCCTTCGGTCTTCCTGGGAATTCTTTCCGACTCCGCTTATGGAGGCACATGTGATGAAATGCAGCCGAACTGGACCTCTGCTTGAGATTCAAAGGGAAGTGCTTTCAAACTGTTTGATCCCCTGGAAGCAGAGCAAAAAGAAGTTGTCATCTCATCAGGCATTTTAGGATTTAGGTAACTGTTGACACTTTTATTAGTAATTGTTCACTAGGCTGATACTGAAAGTCAACAGGATGTTTTCATTATGGAAACTTTGACCAAAACAGGAAATGAGGTGTTGCTGATATTTGAGGAGCAATGGCAGCCTGCTGGGCCTCCTCTACAGCGCCATCTGTTGGTAAACTAAAAATCCACCAACAGACTGGTTATAAACCAGAACTTTGCCTTTTATTTCTTGTTATGTTTTCCCAGCTGTGCAGCAAAGATCAGCCTCGTTTGATTCAATCTGGAAAGAAAAAAGTAAACTAGTAGCTTTTATTAAACAAATCCTGTCAGTCCTGAAACCTCTAGATATACGTAATGCTCCTAAAGTTCTTTGGATGAATTTCAGAGCCAAATTGGTCAAAACTGGGATTTGGCAGCTGAACCTGGAAAAAAGAAAAACATTGGAAAATCAACTGTTGTGCCTCTTTTTTGGAACAAATATTTATAGTAATTTTAAGATTTAAGAAGAAGAAATGGCTGCCTTAAAACTAGATCGGAAAATGGCTCAGAATAGATGATAACTGACATACGTCCCAATAGGGAGATTATTAAAATGTTATAGAAATGTTTCAAACTAATAATTTGGTTTATTCCGCTGCTATTTTTTAACTCAGAATCTGAAACATTTGTTAATCTCTGATTTAAAGATGCATTCAAATCAATACAACTATTGTCCATCTTTTCAATTAGTCTTAATAATTAAGCTTTATTCTGTTGTTTGTGAATTAGTTTGATTTGTTCTGCTGATTTTTAATGTTCAGTTTTGTTTTTGCCTTTTGTCAATTTGGTTCTCAGATTTTTCATAAAAATAATAATAGAACATTTTTAACCTTCCTTAATTCCTTAATTATTAATCCTCGTCAAAACGACCATCAGCCTGAGAGCAAAATTCATCTTCATTATATGAAGGAAAAATAAAACTGACAGATGTTCCAGGATATGAGCATCAGAACGACCATCTCCAGCAGTGTGAAGTCATTCTAGTTCCTGAGATCTAGATAGAATAACTAGATCTCAGCTAAAGTTCCTCATTGGAACAGAGCAGCAAAGAACTGCACCTCACCCAAACTATGTTGAGCACTGATGGTCAGCTGGCTTCAACAAGGCTCCTATCCTTTTCTAGTAATTAAAAGATCAATTCCTCAGAGTGAAAATTTTGGCAGCATTAAAAAAAAAGCCAACTGTAGAACACCATCATTCTGACTGACCTACAATATTTATAAGGTTCAATTAAGGAGCAGAGCAAAGTGTTTATAAAGTCCAGTTAGCTAGCAGAGCTAAGTGTTTATAAAGTCCAATTAGCTAGCAGAGCTAAGTGTTTATAAAATGCAGTTAGGGAGCAGAGCT
>NW_015150787.1:232210-235794 GCF_000732505.1 Cyprinodon variegatus
AAGTGTTTATAAAGTCCAGTTAGGGAGCAGAGCTAAGTGTTTATAAAGTCCAGTGCGCTAGAAGAGCTAAGTGTTTATAAAGTCCAGTTAGGGAGCAGAGCTAAGTGTTTATAAAGTCCAGTGCGCTAGAAGAGCTAAGTGTTTATAAAGTCCAGTTAGGGAGCAGAGCTACCGTAAGTGTTTATAAAGTCCAGTTAGGGAGCAGAGCTGTTTATAAAGCAGGCTGGCTCCCTGAACAGCAAACCTCACGTCTTCATTTATAAACAGTAAAATTGGTTCATTAGTATTTAGTTTGCATGGTTTGGCTTTACTCTCCCTCTCATTTATAAACACTATCAATGCTTTATATAATGAATGTTAATATTTATAACTAATCATGGTGTTAGTTTAGCTGCAGTAGGAATATTTCTTACATTTCTGTTTTAAATTAAAAGATGATCTGCCTTTTCATTTCAAATTGTTCAAATATGTTGAAAACGTCTTTTTCTATCTATTTTTCTTCCTCCTATTTGACATCACTGGCCTGTGACGTTCCCCTCTTCGTCTTTCCACTCACCGTGACAGGTGGAAGACGTCCTAGGTTACTCCTCCTTCTTCACCGTCACATCTCCATCTCCAGCCAGGATGGTTGAGATCTCCCCCTGCATGAAGGCCCAAGGCACGTTGGATCCAGCCAGGGGGCAGCGCTCCCCACTCGGGCAATACACCTCCCCTCCTTGGCCCTGGCTGCGGATGAAAGCTCGGGTGCAGGGGAAACAGAACTTGTGGTGAGGAACAGAGGGACACTGGACGAAGTGTGTATCCTCCAGGCGCTCTCTGCAGAGGGTGCAGCACAGCAGGGTGCCCTGCGTGCTGCTAGTGCTTTCCCCAGTGTTGCTATTGCTGCTCGGCCCCCCAGCACTCATACCCTGTCCCATTGCTGCCTGCGAGGCTGAGGTGGAGGCGGTGGAGGGACTGCTGCTGGTGGAGCGGCCTGGTGCTGAGGAGTGGGCTGCAGACATGCCTGGGCTGTCTCTGGGCATCTGACTGGAGCTCAGACTGTCTGCGACCCCCATAAGAGCAGAGATGGGGGACGGCTGGCTGTGAAGACGAGGCGGACCTTCCTGAGGAGCAGCCATGCCAGGAACAGGATCTGCGTAGGCACCTCTGGGCCAAGACTCCCGGGCTGGGTGATCAGGTCTCCCGTCACTCTCTCCGTTCTCCGAGCCGGGGGAAGGCTTGCGGCGTCTGGTTGTGGTCTTTGCAGGACCTGGGCGACTAGCTGCTGCCAAAGAGAGCACCGGGTCCGGCTGCGGTAGCACCTCTGGGATGGGAGGCTCCTTAAACATCCGCACGCTGTCATTCAGTAGCTCCGCCAGCCCACGCCAGTCTCCGGTGCCGTGCCGCTTCTCATACTCCACATACCTCAGACCAGAGTTCACAGCTTTACCCGCATCTTTAGCCGAATCCCGGAACATCTGCCTGACCAGGTCTGGGATCCCTGAGAAGATGATCCCGGAGCCCACAGGATACTCAACAAAAACCTTCAGCTCGAAATCTGATGCTGTGCTGGCATCAAAAGCCAGAACCCGCCCCTGGAGGTTATGGTCCTTCCGGAAGCGGACACTGAATGGGATGGAGCTGCTCAGGGCCACCAGAACATCCCGGACGGACTTGGGTCGGTTGGGCCAGCCCTCCGCCCGGTTTCTGGCCACTTCGTTCAGTTCAACCATCACCTCATTGTTCCTCCACACTGCTGGATCTATACCCACCAGAGCAGAGGTGCTGGCACCCAGAGACACCCCCGGCCTCCTGCTGCCATCACCCATGAGGGGCCCTGCTGAGACTGTGATCGGGGTGCTGGCAGTCCGGGAACCTGATAAGGGCGCTAAGAGCGCGTGAGGAGCTGCCACCAAACCCTGAGCTATCAAGGCGTGAGATATGGTGCTATGGAGGCCGGGCACCGCACTGGCCACAGCCCGCCGGGTGTTCGGACTCTGTCGGCTTCCGTCGGACAGGCCCGCGTCCTCAGCCCGGTGCAGCCCGTTCGGGAGTCGAGCAGAAACCCCATATTCCGCCCTCCCCCTGTCTACGCGCTCACCATGCGGCCGCACCGCCTCGGCGGTCCCCACAGAGCCGGGTTTGCTCTGCTGGGGTCCGGGGGACCTGCCGTCTAACACCCCGTGCGTGTTCTTCAGCTGCCGCGCCGTTTCAATCAGCAGCTCGATCCGGTCCGCGCCGTCATAGTTCACACATCCCCGGCACACCGCTTCGCTGAACTCCCACAGCATGGCCCACGGCATCTTGGGCAAATCGCAGAGGTAGCACCACTGCCGTCTGGAGGAGGGCTGCGAGGCGGAGGACATGTTGTTTACAGGCCTGACACTAAACTTTCTTCCCTCGGAGGCCTTCACGCTACAATCAGCTTCCCTCTGCTGCTTCTCAGTACTCGGACACCGAGCTCCACATGCCACGTTTCAGCGGACAGGAAGAGAAAACCAACTGAACCCAGATGTCGGGATTTTGGCGAATAAACTTCACAATTAACAAGGTTTTATTTTTTTTTCGGTCTATTCGCGTCGGTCTGTGTGGAAGGAAGTAAAATGTTACCAGACACCGGAAACACCTACGCTGCTGGAGCGCAAAGCCTTATGGGAAGTGTAGTTTTGGACTGGGCGAGCGGCTTGAGAACAAGATTAGAGTGAAAATGAGTAAAATCGAGCCGTATCAGAAATAAAATAAAACAGAAATGTGAAAAATTATGGAAAGATGATATTAAAAGAAGATGGTTTTATAGAATGAAAGGAAAAGAAGAAATGGAAGACAGAGAATTCAGGAAAGAACTCAATAAAATTGGAAAACACAAATCTGCAGGGGAAGTGAGACAACATTAATCTTTAACTTTAGGAAATATCAAAGTCAAAGATTAGAATTGTTTAGGAGTCTCTTAACAGGAATGGAACAATTTTACATTAGAAGAAGAAAATATATGCCCCTCTACAGGTCCTTCTCAAAATATTGTGATAAAGTTAATTATTTTTCCATAATGCAATGATGAAACTTGAACATTCATATATTTTAGATTCATTGCACACTAACTGAAATATTTCAGGTCTTTTATTGTCTTAATACGGATGATTTTGGAATACAGCTCATGAAAACCCAAAATTCCTATCTCACAAAATTAGCATAATTCATCCGACAAATAAAAGAAAAGTGTTCTTAATACAAAAAAAGTCAACCTTCAAATAATTATGTACAGTTCTGCACTCAATACTTGGTCAGGAATCCTTTTGCAGAAATGACTGCTTCAATGCGGCGTGGCATGGAGGCAATCAGCCTGTGGCACTGCTGAGGTGTCATAGAGGCCCAGGACGCTTCGATAGCGGCCTTTAGCTCATCCACAGTGTTGGGTCCTGTGTCTCTGATCTTTCTCTGCACAATATCCCACAGATTCTCTATGGGGTTCAGGTCAGGAGAGTTGGCAGGCCAATTGAGCACAGTGATAGCATGGTCAGTAAACCATTTCCCAGTGGTTTTGGCACTGTGAACAGGTGCCAGGTCATGCTGAAAAATGAAATCTTCATCTCCATTAAGCTTTTCAG
>NW_015150787.1:236394-240370 GCF_000732505.1 Cyprinodon variegatus
TGGCCTTCTGGACAGCAGTCAGGTCGGCAGTCTTACCCATGATTGGGGTTTGAGTGATGAACCAGGCAGGGAGCTTTAAAGGCCTCAGGAATCTTTTGTAGGTGTTTAGAGTTAATTTGTTGATTCAGATGATTAGGTGCAAAGCTCGTTTAGAGACCTTTTTCATGATATGTTAATTTTGTGAGATAGGAATTTGGGGTTTTCATGAGCTGTATGCCAAAATCATCCGTATAAAGACAATAAAAGACCTGAAATATTTCAGTTAGTGTGCAATGAATCTAAAATATATGAATGTTCAAGTTGTATCATTACATTACGGAAAATAATCAACTTTATCACAATATGCTAATATTTTGAGAAGGACCTGTATATTTCAAATCTAAAAAGAAAATCCAGCAGTGAAATAAATTATCTTATTTTTTTCTCTCACTTTTCCGCTGTTCCTGAGTCCCGCCTATCATCACCAGATCTGTCACATATTCAATTTCGCGTTAATCAGCAAAAAAAAAATAAAAATTACATTGCAATCACTGGGACCGACTATTTTTGCTCAAATTGAGTAACACCTGACTCCTGACATCTTCCGGCAGTGACGTCAGGGTGCGGTACGCCCAGCGCCATTCTCCCCACTTTACAAGCAAAGTCAATGAGAACTAATAGACAACCCTGCAACTACAATTATTTAAGATTTCCAGAGGACTTCACCATTGAAATTTGCGAGAGCTATAGTTAAACTGACAATGCCCACATTCATGACAGTTGGATTTTGTAATACATCGGGTAAAAGTGAAAAAAAAAAGAGTTATTTCACCTTTCCGATTCATGATCCACCATGGGTTCATCGTTGAATTGCCAATTTGAAGAGGGAGGATTTGCCATCAAACTCCTGGCTAGAGAAAAAACACGTCATTAATCTGTCACTCTCTGCTTCACATAGTGAGCTGGTTGTCGCCATCATGCATAATAACGCATTGTGACAAACACCAGCATAGCAGTGGGACTTGCTCCACAGCAAGTCCCACTCACATCACAAAGTGATAGGTGGCAGTAATGTTCTTTGGATGTCTCAAGTAAAGCACATTCAAATGAAAATTACTCTTAATTAAAAACACTCAGGCTTGGACTGGGAATGATTTTTCGGCCCTGGCATTTTTCCAACTACATCGGCCCACTTATGGACACCCACCCCCCCAAATGTGAAACACAATATGAGTATACATTGTGGATTAACTGATCTATGTTCAAGCATCACACGAAAACCATCACCAAGACTTCTATAATGCGGTTTCACTGGCTATGAACACGGACACAACAGTGACTGCTGCTGCGTGATGCCAGATGTCATTGACTCACGTTTTCTAGCCCAAAACATTTTCATAAACCGCCTGGATATACGAAATCTCGCCCAATTTGAACCAAAGTCTATTGATCTCTTAGGCCATAAATCTAAAGAATTTTTTTTTTACCCATAGACGGCCATCCTAATCTGCCAGATTGGGAAACATCCCAACCTGGCGACAATGGACGGGAAAGGTTAGCCTTTAGATGCAAAACCCCATCATGCACCGCAACATATTTTTGCAAAATATTCAAACATAAATTCACCAAATACAAGAGGAACATCATAATTTGGTTTCATAATTTGGTTTAAAGAAAGCATTTTAGTTCTCTTATGTTTGGGCCGGTATGATTTAAGGAGGGCCGGCCCTTGCATGCTGAAATTCGGACCGGCCCACATATTACCAGTCCGAGCCTGAAAACACGTATCATTTATTGAAAAGTACGTAATAATTTCATACTAAAGTACTTTTAGAAGTTTGTATTCTGAATGTAACTTCTGGAATCCTAACTGGAAGTGTAGGAGCTGAGATTCTAACAAAAACAGTCATGTGTTTTGCTAGAGATGTGGGACTGCTATTATTTTCAACACGACTGTATTTGGATTTTATGCCTCTCCAGGACCTTAATATCTAAAATGGAAAGTTTATTTTAATCAAAAGCAGGACTTTAGACCAGTTATTTTCTCCTCAGCTGAGGTTTGCATGATCTCTGCTTTAGAACGTCCTGCAGTTCTGATCCAGACTGTCGGTCTGTGTGCTGTTTTAAAAGCAGTCCAGCTGCTGTTAATTCAACAACACATTTAAATTGGCTTCGCCTTACAGATCTCTGAGATTTATCATTCCAATCAACCATCTATCTTATTCTAAAACATGTTTTCCTTTCAACTCGTCATGACTGAATACTTGGAAACAATCATCTAAACAGTGAGTTTTTAGCAGTAACCTTTAGTGACTCTCCATCACTGTGGAGGATGTCAATGACTGGACAGCTGTTGAGTCAATTAGCCGTGCATCCTTATTTATGCACAGCCATAACATTGTTGTAAAAAAAATCCTTTGACTTATTGGATTATTTTCTGGGAAAATGCATTTCTGGTTTCCATCAGCTGTCGATCAAAATCAGGAAACAAGTGCTTATATAACGGTGTTTAAATCTGAAGTTAATCTCTTTTTCATGACATTTATCTCAATTTATTTATATCCTTTCTGATTACCATGGGGTTTCTAAGAGAATGCATAAGAGAAAGGGAAAGGGGTGCAAGTCACCTTCCTAAGCCAATCAAGAGGGGTAGTTTGCTGTGGATTTGTCTAAAACGCTTCTTGTCAATCATCCATTTTGTTTTTGTTCCCAATTTGAGGCATAAGTAAGAAGAAACAATATTCTAAAAGATGAATCATTTAACCTGACTGAAAATATGCAACATCTGATTCATCCATTGGATCTGATACCTCACACAGCAGCTTCCAGATGTCATCTTAACAGTGGAAAAAAAAACAATATTTGCAGAGAAAAGTGCTTTCTTACCTCAATACACCCATTATTTTATTATAAGAGGTAAATTGAAGTTCATTTAGATGTTTGCATTGATTTTTAGAGCCATTGTTAATCTATTAATGCAGGACCAAGCCCATCAAATCCATATTAATGTTTAGAAATCTATGCAGTCATGCTTGAATTTCACTCAAACTCAATAAATAAATTAATCATTACAACAGAGTAACATCACTTTATTTAAAAAAAACAGTACATTGGGGTAAGCGGTCCATTTTATTACTGTGAATACAAAATAATCAACTAGTGATTGAACAAAAAAAAGCAGATGTTAAAGTACAAATGAATACAAACAGGAAAATGTTTAATTTAGTCTGTGTTTTGTAAATCACATAAATCCTTTAGCTAACAGTTCTTTATCAGAATGTGATAAAATCAGTGTCCCAACATCCAACGAAACCAAAAGCAGTTCATCAGTTTCTCAGTTGGTGGGGTGTGTAGTAGAGAAGCACAGCTTGAGTGTGTAAGGATAAGGCCCACCTATGAGACAGAAAAATGGTTACAAGCATCTAAAGAGTAGGACTGAATTCAGCAGATTAGCCTGGAAACTTCACATGAAAAATGACGTACTCGGGTTTTTCATCTGATAATGGTTCATCATAGCCAGCGCTTCCATAGCATCATTGATGGATTCCCACTCCAGCAGCCCGGATGAACTTCGCTCACCTGGAACAGAAAAAGTGCTGAGATATCACCATTGTTTAAAGTCTCAGGGGAATTTCAATGAAAATCTGGGGAAGCGGCTTCAATTCAATATAGTTTATTTCTGCAGTGCCAATTAACATAATGTCATCTCAGGTCACTTTATAGAGACAATTCAACCAGATCATGCCGTCAGATTGGTACAAAGTTTTCTATCTAAGGAAAACCAGCTGATTGCATTGACTCATTGACTCAAAGGTAATCCATCACACCAAGCATGCTTGCAGCAACAGTGGAGAGGAAAAACCCCCTTTTACAGGAAGAACCTCCAGCAGAACCAGACTCGGTGTGAGCGGCCATCTGCTGAGGCCAACGGGTTCGAGGAGACAGAAGCATAAAGATATATAATTTAGATTTTTTTATTTATTTTTATTTTTTTTGT
>NW_015150787.1:240859-254710 GCF_000732505.1 Cyprinodon variegatus
TTGACCCAGATGACTTGGTCAATTATAGATCTATATCCAATCTTCCTTTCTTATCTAAAATTCTTGAGAAAGTAGTTGCCAAACAAGTTTGCGATCACTTACACCATAATTACTTTTTGAAGAGTTTCAGTCTGGCTTTAGAGCTCATCATAGCACTGAAACAGCTCTGATGAAAGTCACTAATAATATTCTCATGGCCTCAGATAATGGACTTGTATCTGTGCTCATCCTGTTGGATCTCAGTTCTGCATTTGATCCAGTTGATCATAATATTCTTTTAGAAAGACTTGAATATTTTGTAGGAATTAAAGGAACAGCTGATCGATTTCAGTTTTTTCACATTAATGATAAATCTTCCTCATGCTCCAGGGTTACCTGTGGAGTCCCACAGGGATCAGTGCTAGGACCAATTCTCTTTACTATATATATCCTCCCAATCGATAGAATTATTAGACTGCATGGGATTAATTTTCACTGTTAAGCTCATGATACTCAGCTATATCTGTCTATAAATCCAGATGAAACTAACCCATTACATAGATTACAGGCATATCTTGAAGACATGAAAACCTGGATGACTCTTAACTTTCTGCTCTTGAATGCAGAAAAAACAGAAGTTATAGTCTTTGGATTAAGAAAGCTGAAGCTGTGAGCTAACTCTGGATGTCTCCTCCTTTGTTCCAAAGATTATTACCTCAGTTTGTTTATTATTCATTTGGAGAGAGTACAGTCCAATGCTGTACCAGAAAGGCCGACCAAGTTTTCCAGACACACTAATAAACTCGAGTGATCAAAAATATCTATCGCTGCACTGACGTCCAGTAATACCAGCACTGTGTTTCTTCCAGAGTCTGAATTTACACGGATGACCTTTAACACCCTAATCAGGGCAGTCTCTGTACTGTGGTTGCTATGGAGACCTGACTGGAAGACATCAAAGCCACAGGTCATTGTTACAAAGGCATTTAACTGTTGAAACACAACTTTTTCAATAATCGTAGTATTGGAGGGTTAGATAACACCAAACCAAAATACTGCATATCTGCGCCAGACATATTCATTGATGTAAAATTCCCTATCAATGCATTTTTGCACCAGGTTTTTTTTCTACAACAACATTTAGATTTGATCACTGCTAAACTTTATGAAATAAGAATGTTCTAAAAGCTCTACAAAATGAAATTAGAAAACAAAAAAGTTGTCTAAGTCATAAACACATTCAAACAAGTAGGAGCTGTGCATCAGGGGGTATTTTGATTCTCTTTTTTTCACACAGTAAACACTAGAAGGCTGTTTGCCTGAGCAGTTGTTTTCTATGACGCCGTTATCACCCAACAATGTTCTCTCATCGAAGTTCTGTTAAATAGGTCTGTGTGATGCTGCTAATGTGATAATGGATAGTGTCTGGATGTCTGTGATGGATTGGGAGGTGAAATGGTACTGCCCATCAAGATAACGTTTCGGACATCAAAGGACATTGATACGCAGTCTGAGAACCCTCCCATAAAAATTTAAAATGCTGCTTATTCATTGAGTTTACTGGGAAAAAAAATCTATGATGGCTCCAGAAAGAATGTTACTACTGTAAACAGATACAGATGATGAGTGACCTCACTTTTATGCACTTTCCCACTGCAGAAAACCAGTTTAAACCCGGTAGCAATCAGCTTTTAGTGGCAGTGGGAACAGCTCACTGATGCGTGTCAAACGACTCAGCAAGCGAGGCGCGTTAAAATCTCATCCGCTCTGATCAGCATACTGTTGGAACACCAGAACCAGGTAGACCCGCTAAATTACATGATACCAACGTATCATTGAACGCAACGTACAGACGTCAACACCCCGCGCCATGATCTGATCTAACAAGCAGAAACAAGTCTGTTTACATTCAACAAACATGGAGCAGCTCTGATGAGAGGGATTCAGACAGATAATAGAGTGAAACAATAAAACACCCAGACTATGCCCTGGCTTTCTATGTTGCTCTACATTGTTTACTTTCCTGATTTCTGTTGCTCTGGTGACATCAGAGGTCAGAGGCCATGCAGCTCCCAGCGGGTTAGACCAGCTTTTTTTGTCAGTGGGAATGGAGCCAGATGCTAATTGTTAGTAGGTCGACCCATGTTTGAAAAACAGGCATTAACCCGATATTTTCAGTGGAAAAGGGGCTTTTGCAACATGGAAATCTCAAAGTTTCCCTGATTTCTCAGTTGACAAATGTTGAGGTTTCAGCTTTGTGAAGCTGAACTCTGACTGGGTCCACACCTCTGGATGGAGAATCAGTGATATCTTGCTAAAAAGGCAGCAATTCACGTTTAGTGCAGGAGCAGGATGGAAAAATGAAACGTGACTTACAGCAATTTAAAAAATGAAATAGTTGTGTGAGACTCTTCTCATGGATCTAGAAAGTTTACTATTCTCACATGCGTACGCAGTTTATTTAAACCTTTGGATACTGGTTGACAACAATTCAATATCCGTGTTTTTCGCTAATTCTAACCAAACCAAATATTGACCTTTGAAAGCAAAAGGAGAATTTCAAGTGTTACAAAGATCCAGATAAACAGGGATACAGCAATAAGAAAGGAACATCTGCAGGCACCACTATCTGTGAGAGATTAACACTTGAAAAAGGTCTGTAGAAGGTAACAATACTCACTCTTTCCAGTGAAAAGCTTAATACTTGCGGGACTCTTGATTCCCAGTTCCTTGCAGATCTGGAAAAACAGAGCAGATTTATTTACTGAAATATCTGCTGTGGTGACATTGTGCTGTGTTCACACCAAACGCATTTTGGGAGTCAAAAACGCTTAAACCCCAAAATTTGGACACTTGATTAAACTGTGGTAGAGTTGCTTTAACTCACTGGACGCACAACGCTCTGGATGCTTGGCTTTCTAGATGCTCAGCCCTCTGGATGCTTGGCGCTATGGATTCTTGACGCTATGGATGCTCGACTCTGGTTGTTTATCTGCTTTGTTCTGTAGCTTCAAGCTAGAGATCAGCGTGGCTTTATTTACTTTATGAGTTGGAAAAATAGTCTTAACACGTTTTTAAGCGTGAAAGTCCACCTCCAAACATCCTCTGTTCACCAGTTCATCAGGATTATGATGGCACTAAAATATGCAGTTCTTCTTGGGAGCGCCAGTCCTCCAGCATACCACCGGGAGGCAGCGCTGGAAATCCCCACTGAAAGCTCTCTACTGCGGCCAGCCAGTGGGGGATTCCCCGCTGCTGTTCGTAGCAGCTGGAAGCGAATAGAAAGAGTTTTTAAGGTTTTTGGTAAAAACTCCAAGAACCAGAGTGTACAATTGAAAGTTTTTTCATCGGCAGGTTTTAACATTTCTAGTTAATTTGGGTTTTTATAAACTGTTTATCCATAGGTTATAAAAAAATCAGAGCTCACTCTCTGTTCCTTCTAAATAACAATCCATTCTACTACCAGCTTTTTAAACCTTTGGAGTTTAACTCCTTGATATTTATTTTTCATATGCAGAATGTCTGCAGGAATGAATCCATCTCCCAAAAAACTCCTGAATCAGCTCTTCTGATTAGATGACGCTCTGTGTCCAGCTGCAAAAGTTCAGATTTCTGAAGTTTCTGAACACTTGGACGCTCTGATGCTAGGAAGCCGTTTCCCAAAGACTTTGCATGTAAATCTGATGCTTTGACGCCCGGAACACGTTTGGTGTGAACCCACCTTTAGACTTGCGTATCCAGCAGAGAAACCTCTAAAGTCTTTTCTTACTTGGAAGAAGTTCTCCACTGTGATTTCAGGAAGGGCATTAAAGAAGTGGAGCACGTTGCTGGGGTGCTGGATTCGGTTTTTAGCTGCTTGCTCTGGGGAGGCAAAGCGGTTGTTCCGGGATCCATGGAAGTCTTTAAAGCTGCTGGTATTGTCTTCTAACTGATAACTCTGTCCTGGTACAATGGCCTGCTGCTTGGAAACACTGCAGGGAGACAGATCTCCACTCTGTCAGCTCTTTGCTAAACTTCTGATATTTTTAAATAATCGATCTATGCTTCACCTAAATTCATCTCTTCTTACCAAACATTGAGTTTCTGTCCAAACAGGAAAGTGTTGTTGAGGTGACTGATGGCTCTATCCACAGCGTAACCGTCACCCATCTCTACCATTGCTGCTCCAGGTTTACTTTTCATGAACTTCACCTGAAGATGGGGAAATGAAAAACATGTAAATGAATTATTGTTAAATACAAGGAACTTCAAAGTAACTAAACATGGGCAGTGAGCTGTCAAACAGCAAACACATCGCTGAGAGGGAAAGAGGCCGAAGGCCGAGGCTTTAAACCATTATGGATTGACAACTTTATTATTAAAAAACAAAAGAAAGCAGCAGAAGCCTCTGTAGGGGCAGCAATCACTCACCCTCTCTATGTTGCCATAGAGACAGAAGATGTTAAAAAGTCTGTCAGCATTGATCTTGGAGGGCTCCAAGCCGTACACCATAAGAACCGGGGAGTCAGCATGGGGGCCATACTCGGCAGGAGGCGGACCGTGTCCGGCACCGTATCGCTGGCCGCCACGACCCCGCCCCCCCATGCCCATTGCCATACGATGGGGAGGAGGGGGGCCATACGCGTCATCGTTGTAGCTATGATAACCTCCCGTATGGAAGAGAGGAGAAGATGAGGTTTCATGCTAGGAACCAGTTTACTACACTGCTCACCGAGGGGTGTGTACCATAGTCAGGTGGGTGGTCTCCGAGAAGAGCAGGCTGCCTCTGGCGCTTGTTGGGATTGGCATTAGGATCTGAAAATGGTCAAATATAAAAAAAAAAATATGCATCCATCAAATAAAGCTTGCTGCATGCAATGCTGGTGTTTCTGCTGGCCGATCCATGCAATGAGACGACGTGGTGAGGTGCATGCAGCAGGGGAGCCTCATGTTTTTAAACACATTTAAAGCCTTCAGGTCTTATCTGCGTATTTATTCTGAACATAATGGAGATTTTTCTCTGTAAGTGGCTGCAGCTTTCAAAGCATTTACTAAATGGAGTCAGTATTCATCCATCCCATTATAAGCACAAACACACCTTGTGATATGTTCCAATTGCCTTCACCATCAGCATCTGTACAAGTACACATACACATATGTCATTTAAGACATAAATACGTCTTAAAACTCATCAGACAAAATCAACCAGCATGTCAATTCAAAGCAGCGCAGACATTTTTATCATGTGGCTCAATGCCACAACCATTTTATTTAAACAGGTTTTACAAACAAGTTCAGAGAAAGAACAGAAAACAGGAGCATGGAAAACAAATGTCTTTACATTCTGAATGGAAACATAAAACTTTGACATTTATTCTGGGTAAAATAGTTTCACAAAAATTGAATATCTATAGTTATATACTGGCTTAATAAAATCACTCTCGAGCAGAGCTGTGGAGCTAACTAACGTGCCTTTGGGGTATTTTCCTGCTACAAAACAAACCCTCCTCAGTCTGAGGTCCAAGAACTGCAGCAGGTTTTCATTCACGTCTTTAAATTTTTGCATCTATTTTTTCCCTTGTTTTATTGACTGGTCTGCCAGTTCCTGCTGCATGATGCTGCCATTACTGTGCACCAGTATAAGGACTAATGAAGAGCAATAAACGTAATGGCGAACATTCACATCAAGGAGTTCAACCACTGTCCAATCAGAATAGAATTCTGTTTCTTATAGTTTGGCATTCAAATATGTTTCTGCAGACACCAGAAGAGCTGTCATGAGCGTTGATTTAAGTAGGCGGCCATTTAACCACGAAGGCCTAATGGTAGTACGTTTCAAAGGCTTTCAAAGAAATACTGGAGCTCTGACTGGATGAAGGGGCTCTTGGCCACATCCCTGACTAAGGCCCTTCTCCTCAGATTGGGAAGTTTAACAGGACTAAGAATGGTCCACTGAGCTCAATGGTCCTTTCTTCTGTATCCTGTCTGAGATTCCGGCCCCCTTCTTTCCACTTCATGTTTGGTGTTTGCGCTTTAACATACACTGTCATCTGTGGGGACTTGCATAGACAGAAGTGTGCTTTTCCTAATCACGTCTAATCAACCGAAACATATAGCGTTGGCACCATGGTGTTGGCTAAACCAGATAGCCACCAAAGTCATCCAGGCTCTGCGCTTCTACAGTGATTCTGATTCAATCTCCCACTGCATCCAAATGAAGTATGCTGGTGAAGGTTCTCAAGTCATCCAGGTCATAGTCATTCCAAAAAATTTAAAACAATCCACTGGACTTGGTTTCCAAGTTTGAAGACGTTTCGCTTCCCATCCAGGAATCTTTTTCAATTCAAAATGTCAGGAATTTTGAGCTTTTATACAGTAGCCCACTATACTACAGGGCTACATACTTGTAGCCCTGTAGTATAGAGCATTCTTCTTATGCTGAGCATATGCGTGAGCTTCTTATGCTCTAAGGTGCATAAGAAGATGGTTAGATAGTCCTTTTTAATCTTGAATAGAGTTCCAGCATTGCAAAGAGCAAACTTTTGGCATTACCATAGAACTATCAGCTTAGGCTGCTTCCATGTCTTCCCTGCACATCTCTATTGTTAGTGTAAGATATACACAGAGGCCTTTTTTACTAACAAACCGATCAAAAACACAAATACAACAAATAAGTAATCTTACAGAAAGTAAATTAAAATAATCAGAATATTAAATGCATTTGCTCTCAAGGCATGGCTGCTAAAATATAGTAATGAATCGGTTAATCCACATATAGACTGATGCTCATAAAAGAAAAACATTTTAATATCAGCCAAAACTATCGTCCAGCCAATTTATTGGTCTAAATTAATTTTGTCTCTCAGCGTAGATCTAGCTTTTCTTCCATTCTCTATTATGTTTTATCTATTATGTGAAAAAATTACTGTGGAATTGGTAAACAAGTTCGAGTTCAAACTTAAGGATGCTGATAATCTACAAGGATGGTTTCTGGGTGGATTAACCAGCAGAAGCAATTAGACCGTCGACAGGGAGCAGAACCTTTAGAAACCTAAATCAGGATGAGGAAGATTTAGTTGAAAATCATCCTATGAGGGCTCAGTTCCTTCTATGAAACTGAAGCAATAAGTCACAAAATGACGACAGGCTTTATTATTTATTATTGGTTTATGCTGAACATGTGTAAAACAGTCCACACAGCCAGATTACCCCTCTTGTTGTTTGGATTATAATTTTCTTTGATTCTTTTGTCGCTCTTGGTCAAATTCTGACGACTCTTCTGTTAACATCTTTTCCCAGATTAAAGAAAAAGAAAGATTATTTCACTAAATTACCATAGCTGTGCTATAAAATTGTAAATATGGCTGTAGTTTATAAAATAGACAGATGTCTGAGTAAAAATAACTTAAAGCACTACTAAAGAACAGCAGTTTTGGTGGATTTTGGCTCCCCCCAGTGGACAGAATCTTTATTGTTTTGCCTGAACGAAGAAAGCTTTCCCCTGAGGACCAGTGTGGTAACATCCTGACCTCTGGTCACCTTCAGGTGGATTAAACTACAATTCTGTCTCCAGTGCTTGAATGATGAACAGCAATGAAGTCATGAAACAAACTGGTGAAACAAAGTCAAATGGAGATGTTGAAAATAAGAAACTTCTAACTAAAAGCCTTGAAAGCAATAAACATAATGTTATGTTGGATAATTTGACAGAAAACGCATATAGATCCAAGCAAGAATGAGCCAGGAAATAAACCCTGCATAGCTTGCAGGAATATACAGCCTGTGAGGGAAGCTTATTTGCATCGTCTGAACTGATGACGTGGGGCCGCCCTCCTGTGGACCCATCACCCACAGAGGGGTCGGGTGCAGAGGGGAGGGTTGGGTGCAGAGAGGACTGGTGCCTCAACAACCCGGTCTGCATATGCAGCTTTTGGCTGTAGGAATGTGGAACGTCACCCCGCTGGGGAGTAAGGAGCATGAGCTTGAGCAGGAGGTTAAGAGGTACCAGCTAGATATAGTTGGGCTCATCTCCATGCACAGCTTGGTTTCCAGATCCCATCTTCTGTAGAGAGGCACGACGCTCCACTTCCCTGGCATTGCCCGTGGGAAGAGACGGCAGGCCTGGGTGGCCTTGCTCATTGCCCCCTAGCTCAGTTGTTACGTTTTGGAGTTCACCCAAGTGAACGAGAAGGTCGTGTCCCTACCCGTTCAGTTTGGGGACAGGTCTCTCACAGTTGTCTTGGCCTACGGTCCCAACATCGGTGCAGAGTACCCGGCCTTCTTGGAGTCCCTGGGAGGGGTATTTGATGGTGCTCCAACTGGGGACTCCATTGTTCTACAGAGGAACTTCAACTCCCACGTGGGCAGCGACAGTAAGACCTGGACAGAGGCAATTGGAAGGAATGGCATCCCAGATCTGAGCCCGAGCTGTTTTATGTTATTGGACTTCTATGCTAATCACAGTTTGTCCATAACGAACACCATGTTCGAGCATAACGGTTTCCATAAGTGTACGTGGCACCAGGACACCCTAGGCCTGAGGTCAATAGAATAGAATTTTTAGTTGTCATTTGATATCCGGTCACGTGTCTCGCACACTTGGGTGAAGAGAGGTGCTGAGTTGTCAACTGGTCACCACCTGGTGGTGAGCTTGATCCGATGGCAGGGGAGGAAGCCGGTCAGATCTAGCAGGCCTAAGCGTGTGTAAGCGGGTCTGTTGGCAACATCTGGTGGTTCCCTCAATTAATGTCTTTAACTCCCACCTCCAGAAGAGTTTCTCCCACATCCCGAGGGAGGTTGAAGACATGGAGTTAGAGTGGTCAATTTTCTCCTCCTCCAGTGTCGATGTAGCTGTGGCTGTAAGGTCTCTGGTGCTGTCACGGCGGCAATCCCCAAACCCATCGGTGGAACCAGGAAGTAAGGGATGTCGTCAAGCTGAAGAAGGATGCCTTCCTGGCCTTACTAGCTATTGGGACTCATGACTTAGCTGAGAGGTACCGGCAGGAGAAAGCATGCTCATGCAGTCACAGAGGCAAAAACCCGGGTCTGGAAGGAGTTTGGAGTAGCCATAGAGGAGGGCTATTGGTCGGCCTCAAAAGTGTTCTGGCAAACTGTCCGGAGCCTTAGGAGGGGGGAGCAGCGCTTCACCAACACTGTTTACAGTGTGTGTGGGGAGCTGCTGACCTTGACTAGGGATGTTGTCGGGCAGAGGAAGGAGTACTTCAAGGATCTCCTCAATCCCATCATTATGTCTTCTGAGGAGAAAGCAGAGGCTGGGGAATAGAGATGGATTCGCCCATCAGCCAAGCTGAAGTCACCAAGGTAGTTAGAAAGCTTCTTGGTGGCAAAGCTGGATGAGATTCACCCCAAGTAACTTTAGTCTCTGGATTTTGTAGAACTGTATTTGCTGACATGTCACTGCAGCAACGCGTGGCAGTCGGGCACAGGACCCCTTGACTGGCAGACCGGGGTGGTGGTCCCCCTCTTTAAAAAAGGGGGATAGGAGGGTGTGCTCCAATTACAGAGGGATCACACTTCTCATCCTCACCGGTAAGGTCTACTCCAGGGTGCTGGAGAGAAGGATCCGGCCGATAGTTGAACCTCAGATCCAGGAGGAACAATGCCGTTTCCCTCCTGGTCACTGCACACTGGACCAGCTCTATACCCTTCATTGGGTGCTCGAGGGTTCATGTGAGTTTGCTCAATCAGTCCACGTGTTTTGTGGATCTGGAGAAGGCATTCGACCTTGTCCCGTGCGGTGCCCCGTGGGGGGGTGCTCCAGGAGTATGGGGTCTGGGGCTCTCTGTTAAGTCTGTCTGTTCTCTGTATGACTGCAGCAGGAGCTTGGTTCACGTTGCCGGCAGTAAGTATGACCCATTTCCTGTGCATGTTGGTCTTCGCCAGGGCCGTGTGCCAATTATCTTGGGGTCGTGTGAGGGACAGATGGAGCATGAGTTTGAAAGACTGATCGGTGCGGCATTTGCAGTGATACAGACGCTGCATTGGACTGTTGTGGTGAAGAGGGAGCTGAGTCAGGGAGCAAATCTCTCGAATACAAGATCGCGAATACAAGTGGCTGAAATGAGTCTCCTTCGCAGAGCGGCAAGGTACACCCTTTGAGATCAGGTGACTAGCTGTGCTTCCCAGGAGGAGCTCGGAGTAGGAGGTTCGACTGAGGTGGCTAAGGACATGCTGGAAGGGACTATGTCTCTGGGACTATGTCCCCCCAGAAAAGCTGGAGGAGTTGTGTGTGGATCTGGAAGTCTGGGCATCTCTGCTTTGACTGCTGCCTCCGCCACCCGGCCCCAGATAAAGTGGAAGAAAATGGATGGATGGATGGATGGATGGATAGATAGATGACAAGCATGCATTGCAGTTCTACTTTATATAGACCATAACTGATGATTGAATTAATTAAATGAAGGATTAAAAAATTTCATTTAATCTGTTGGGTAGAAAAAATAGACACCTAAAGGAAACCCATTCACTTGTCAAAGATAAATGTATATCTACTTTTTATCAAAAGAAAGTTATTAGAAATAACAGATTGACCAAAGTACTTTATAAAACCAGATTACAGGATATGAACTAAATAAGGAGCAGAATACACAGTTCAGTACTTACAGCAGCGCATAGAGAGCATAGGACACAGTGGGCAGGTACAGGCCAACCTTCAGGAAGGATGCTACCCTCCAGCCTCTGACTTCAGGCTCAACTCACTCTTCCTCAGGTTTCTGCTTCTTCTTTTCTTGACTGCATCTCACCTCCAGACCAAACAGTGCATCCACAGGTCTGCTGTTGATTTTACAGTTGGTGTGGCTGCATATTCAAAGGTACTATTGTTGCCTCATTTCCATCTTAGCGTGCTCTGATCACAAAGCACCATTTCAGAGAAGGCTGTCAGTCCAGGGACACAGTGAGCCAAACCTGCATCACACGGGAGGCGTTAGAGGCATCACTATGGGCCAGTGCAAAAAAGGAAAATGTAAACGCAGAAACAACACAAGCACAGCGCAGAAAGGAGGGGAAAAGGGAGTAAGGTACAGGGAGAGCAGAACACCAGAGTCCATGACTGTGGAAAGTTTGCCTCACTGCTTGTATGCTTGACAGCTGTCTGATGGTGTGTCTTCACAGGCCCCCCTGTGGGTGTTTCTTCTCATGTAAAATGGGTACTTGCATGATGTTTGATTTATATGCTTTACAAGCTGATAGCATTTAGCACTTGTTAACAAGTCATCTGGAATAACTGCAGATGTACTGTCATGGCAGTTCAGCTGACTGTTGCCGTGGATACTCAACTCTGATGAGTTCAAACAGAGGAAGGTAGAGGCGAGGTGTAATACATCTGACAGTGAAGCCTGTTTTTTAAACTCCCCATTATGTGTAGCCGTCTGTTCCCTGGCCGGACTGAGTGTGTCTGAAATCCTCTGGACGTGTGTTTTGGCAAAGAAAATCCAAGAGTGTGACTCCTGCCCCCATCACCAGTGTGTTTGTCACAGTTGTAACTCCTCAGGGTTTTGGAGATTAAATGTGCTGTGCCAGTGGCGAAGTTGCAGAAGCCGCTTAGCAATCTATTAGCGTCGGACTGTGGTGGATATGCAAGCTGTCTATTTGCTGCCATTTGAGTGTTTCTGTCCCTCTAAAGTGAAAATGTGGCTAGTGCTAGCCATGACTCCCATGTCAGCTCGTAGATGTAGACGATGATGAAGCCGGAATAAGGAATTACTGCGCTGAAGTTGTATTCCAGTATTTGATGCCCCACTGCGCCCATGTGTGCCCTAGAGCACTGCTACCTGAATGGTCCCTGTGTCTGTCTGCACATTCATGGACCTCTGAAAAAAGCTATAGAGTAAGAAACAAGGAGCACTTGTAGGTCATTATGGATAAAAAAAAGACCCCCTAAAAGGAAAAAAAATTGTAAAAGCCTCACTTTGTCCCTGTTTGGTTCAAATCTGTTATTAACAAATATCTAATTCTGTTTTTTGTAAAGAAAACAAATCAAAAAGTAATCATCTATTTCTTCAGTCAACTACACAGAACAAAATTATGCATCAGTAATAATGTTTCATCAACCTCAATAAGAACAGAGCTAGAAGGAAATGTTTAGCTTCATTAAGTCCACATTTTAATATTTTGTCTAAAGAGGTCTGGATCTAAGAATAAAAAACAGAATTATTTGAGTAAAATACTGAACAAATGCATGTTGGATGAAGGCTTGTTGAGGTCAAAGAATAACATATCTCATTGAAAGGATAGTTTAGCAATAAATCAACTTTTATTTTTAACTCCTAAAACCAAATGAAACATCTTAGATCTCCAGTATGTCATGTGGTCTTTATCAAACAGCTCTCTCATCTTAAAGGAGACTCAGCTGTACTGTGATAGAAAATCTCCACTTAGCTTTAAAGGGAAACACCATTTTTTTTACATTGGCCCTTGATTTTACATTATATCATGTTCTACTCACCCATATGAGTTTTGTGTCATTTGGAGCTGTTTTGAAGATATTCCGTTAGGTTATATCCAAGCGGCGCGTTTATGACGTCATCCGCACTCTGCCAGTCACAACTTCAGTCCGGCTTGCACGGATGACATCATACAAGCGCCGCATAGTTTTTAAAAGATATAACTATAAAAAATATAACTGCGGATGACTGGGGGACAGTGATTCGCCTACATGTTATGAATGCTGGCATACCATAAATGATAAATTATGAACAGTTTAGTTTGTGCCTTCATGTCGTTAGGAAGATGTTACTTGGATATAACCTAACAGAATATCTTTAGAACAGCTCCGAATGACACAAAACTCATATGGGTGAGTAGAACATGATGTAATAACATAAAATCAAAGGCCCAATGTAAAAAAAAAAAGGCGTTTCCCTTTAAAGAAAGCTCAAAGGTATCAACCTGCATTGTGTTGTGGAGCGATTCCATGCTCTACAAGACAGTGATCCTATGTGAAATTCAGTGCATGTCCTTCCACTACTATCATGTGTTCTCCATACTTTTCACATGCATGAGCCTGTAACGCACACTGCAGCTCCTTGTGCCATTAACTTTGCACCTGCTGTGTAGTGAGGAAACATAAGAACTGATGGCATCACAGGAATCCTGCCTTTGAGCAGTGAATTGGACTGCACTGCTTTGAGACCAAAGGCAGAGAATCCCAACCATCCTCTGCAGTGACATGAGAGGAAAAGAGGAAGATATAAAAGAGAAAGGGTAATTTAGAGGAAGGGCATATTACCTTGGCCACCCAGGTTTGGGTTAGTGTAGTCCCATGTGTCCTGGTCATTCTTGAAGACATTAAGTCGTGCAGGCTGTTCCAGAAGAGGGATTAGAAAAATCTAAATTAGAGTTTTCATACCATCATTTGGGAGAGCTATGCCCCTTTTCTATTTGCTCTACTGAGGCCAGCTCTGCTGCACAGCTCTGTGAGGAGGATTTCCATCACTCGTTTATTTCTTCATTCATGCTCAGGAGCTCAAGTAGGTATGAAATGAAACGTGGCACAAACTATTGTTTACTTTTTGGCTCACAGTCTAACCTCAGACCTTTTAATCAATCAGCAGCTACGTATAGCGTCTCATCGCTGCACCCCCCAACCACCCGTAACTGCGGGAATCGGGATGCAGTCCATATGATCAGCTGATTTGTCTTTATGTCCCAGCACTAACCCAAACCTCAGCAGACCGCCTCATTATATCACCTGTTCTTAACCAGTTCTTAGTTGAGATTTCCAGGCGTGTCTTGGGGAGTGTTGACCTAGTAGTTAGAGCAGTGCGCTTGTGCTCTGAGAATGTTGCAAGTATCCAGTTTGATCCCCACAGCCTCCATTCTGGGTTCCTGAACAATATATATATATAAAAGTATATATATTAGGGATGGAAC
>NW_015150787.1:255428-269325 GCF_000732505.1 Cyprinodon variegatus
GTGCAGATTTTTTTACTGAAAGCCGGCGGGCAAAGTTTATAGAGTCTATAGAAATTTGGCAACCTATTGAATGGAGTTGAACTGAGAGAGCGTGCCGTTCACAGACACCAGAATGAACGAGTTCACAATAACGTTCATCAGGCAGTAATACAGTACGTTCAGTTCACGTTCGCCCAAAATATGAACGAGTTCATGAACTTTCGTTCAATGAACGCGTTCAGGCACAACACTGGTAGAGGGCATGCGCGAGATGATTAAATTCAAAGCAGCAAAACATGCGGAAATTATCAATGGTTTGCGCGAATCATTAAAAATAATTACAATTCATTAATTTGTTTTTATTTTATCAATAATTTCATTAAAAAATTCATTAATTTTTACTAATTTTTTTATTTTTCGATGTAACAATAAACATATACCGAACCGAAAACCGTAACCACGAAACCGTGAACCGAACCGAACCGTGGATTTTGTGAACCGTTCCACCCCTAATATATATATAATCATAGTTTTGTTCTCCATTATGTGTATAGTTGTACACATTTAAAGTCTCTTCTTTGTCTAAATTAACATTGCTATCCATTGTTTACTGCTATAAAGCCAAACACACTTTTGTATACAGAAGTAACTTTTTCTCTCAAAAACAACTCAAAAGGCAGAAATAGTTCATATATAAGATTTTAATTTAAAATCCAATTTCTCATACATTTTTCCAAACATTGATGAAAATGGGTTAATAACCTGCAATATGCTCTTTAATGGAGCTTATCTGCCTATGTGTTTGCAGCCAGATGCTGCAGATCTTCTATTAGTCTACTGTGGAGAGTCTGATCTCTTCCTCCATCATCTGCTGGGGTAACAGCATCAGAGCTAATGACTTAGGAAAAGCTCAACCAGCTGACAAAGAAGGCCGGCTCTGTTCTAGGAACTCCTCTAGAACCTCTGGAGATGATTTCCCACAAAATAAATACTTAATAAATTAAGAAGATTATGGATAATCTTGATTATCCTCTTCAAAAGACAGCAGACCTGCTACAGGAGATCCTTCCTGCTCAATCCTATTAATATCCACCACAACTCATTTACAAAAAGAAAGCCTTCCACTTATGCCATTTATTTTCCTTTTGGGATCAATACAGTCTTTGTAATAAAACTGAAGGACATGTCAGCTTCCTAAATTATAGACGCAGGTATACTATATTGATCCAAATCAGCAGACCAGACTTAGCAGCTATGTCTCCTGTTTATCCCAGCACTGCGGTTCGACCCGGCACTGTGTGTCCCGAGCCCGTAAGATCATCAATAACCCCTAACACCCCACACCATGGACTTTTTCCCCGCTGCCATCAGACAGTTGAGCTGTTGTAAGACACACATCCCTTTAAATAGAATTCAACTCATTGTTCTTCTGCATTTTGCCCCATATTTATTTTTTATTTTGCCTTGCACTGAACCTTCCATATCAATGTCTTTTGCACTATGTCTTTAAACTGATTTTTCCTTTTCTCTTACACTGTTTACATTTTGATCACTGCTGCACTTATAAATGGAAATGTTAATTTCATTTATAAGCTGCTCATTCCCTGTTGGAAAGCTGCATGCATCGAAATAAAGTTTGTCTAAGTCTATGTCAAATTACCCTGAGGAAGCCATCTGCTACTCTTTTCCTTGTCCCTGCTCTCAGCTTTCTTCTGTGGAATCTAGTGGATCGATCTGACTGCTCTGTATACCATAATAGGAGCGATAAATTGCTGGCTAGTATTTTTTGGAGATATTAGCATTTTGTTCCTGTAAAGGTATCAGCCAATGCGTGCAAGTTTTGGCCGATTCATTAGTGCATCCATCAGACATACCTTGATGACACGAGAAGTGCATATTTCTACTCACTACATTTCCTGGAGTAAATATTTTTCCACTATTGTTGCAAGCAATCAATATGTACAATAAATATAGATAAAAGAAAAAAGCAACCCAGAAATAAAAAAATGGAAAACCTCTTAATGAAAAAAAAAAAAGGTTTGTGAGTTAAATTTTGCAGATTTTAATATATATTTCAAGAAAATAATTTCAGATTTTATTCTTCAAATTTCTGTTTTTTTAGAGAGAGTTCCTGAAATTGCATTCTTTTTTAAATTGCAGCTTACTGATCACCTGTCTTCACTTATAGGTACAGTATGAATATATACATATGTATATTCATTCTATAATACTGACAATATGTTGAATTTGTTTTTCAGTGAGGCTGCTTCAAATTGACATATGTCCTAACAAAATGGCTGTGATCACAACAATGTCTTTTTAATTTGAAGAATGTATAAAAACGATGTTTTTATTCATCTCACACCAAACCCTATGTACAGCAGGGGGCGGTAATAACCTGTTGTTTGCAACCAGAGAGAAAGAGGAAGAAGTGTAAACATGGTGGCTAGGCTAATGGCTAGCAGATCACAAGCTATCTAATTCATAATGTAAGATTCACAATGTACTGCCCTTTTTGGAACATATGGTTACATTATCAAAGCAAACACGGAAAAGTTTTGGTTGTAACGCACATTTACAGCGACATACATCAACATTACTTTTTCATGACTGCAAAAATATCTTGTTAATAAAACCAAATTAGGATATTCAGCGCCCATGTAGGACCTTTGACGAAGCTGGCATATACTGTTTTTCAACTGGCATAAGCCGATTCCCACCTGGTAAATGCCAGTTGGTAACTGGCATTTACCTGTTGGAGCTCCTGAACCAACGGGTATATGCCAGTTGGTAACCGGGGTTTGGGTTTTTAGTTTGCAATGTCTCTGAACTCATTTAGATGGATGTGATGCCATCTACAGAGAATTAGTCTTTTAGCCATCTAGCTTCTCTCCTGTTCTTGCCAAACCTATACTTTAACGACCAAAAAAAGTACAGTTGAGCTTGAAAGTTTACATAACCTTCCATTAAAAACAAAAAAAAACAAGTGTTAGTAAAATAATTATAAATGAAACATAAAAAAAATTTAGCCATGACATTGATTTTTAATGTATATGTATAGAAAACATATGTATATATTAATAAATAATCAAGTAAACAATTCTGATGGAGCTCATGACCTAAAATGTTGAGAAAAAAAAACAAAAGCAATAATCGCTGAACTCAGGTGTTTTCTGTAATGATCAGAAAACGTTCAGTCACGGTTCCTGTTGGCAGGGATGTTGGTTCACTGTTCATCAGCAATGTACTTTAATTTATCTGAGACTGTTTTTTTTTTTAAATAAAAATAATTTACCGGTATTAAAGTAATTATGCCATTTTCTTTAATAGGAGGGTTTGTCAACTTTCAAGCTTAACTGTATCTGTAGTGGGCCGCTATGCTCAAGTTAGCTGACACTGAAATTAGGGCAAATACGCTAATTTGGGTCAATACCCCCAAAAAGCGCTCACATCGGAGGCAATACACCCTCTACTGGTTGATCTTTACTGTAGACACTGGAATTATTGTTTTTTTGTTTCTAAAAATTGTTTGGCTAAAATATTTATTAATGGTCCCTAATCAACCCCCGTATGGTGGTGGCAATATACCCTGATTAAACCCTGGTATGGTGGTGGCAATATCCCCTAATTGAACCCCCATACAGTGGTGGCAGTCTGCCCTTATTTAACCCTGGTATGGTGGTGGCAATATCCCCTAATTGAACCCCCATACAGTGGTGGCAGACTGCCCTGATTGAACCCTGGTATGGTGGTGGCAAACTTTAGAGCAATGACACACAGTGTCTCTTTTCTCTTTTCACTGAAAGCACAGTCAAGATGTAAACACTTCACACAGAGGCCGGGTGCCGCCCCATTGGCTGAGGCCACCCTCTGACCTGGATATTGTCACTTTATGCTTACTTAAAAACAAATATTTAAGACATTCTTTCATATAAAATAATAAAAAAAAATCTGCATGATTTTTGTTAGCAATTTAATGTTGTTCATGTTTAGATTTTTGAATATGGTTTTATTTTTTATCTTTAATGAGTAAACTAATGTTTGATTAAATGTAAATGGTGGCCCAACTAGAGGGCTTCAAGCTAAAGCTCCAGCTGTCAGGATTACTACCAGTTCAAGAGTTTCAATTTTCAATAGAAAACAAAATCCACAAAGGGAAAAATACGTACCTTTGCATATTCAATTTTCAGAGTGCAACAGCCAGAGTAGATGTCTGCTCCATTTATAGAGGCTTTAGCCCTCTGGGCACTCTGGACCGAATCAAATGTAGGACTTCATGTTAAGGTCCAATAATAGGTTAAAAAAGAATGGAATTAATGATCATTAGTGTAATATCCAACTAGGCCTGGGCAAAAAAAAAAAAAATTGGATTCAATAATTGAATTCGATTTTTTGGTTGTGGGCGATTCAAAAGAAAGAGAAAAAAAGTATATTTTTTTTAAATCCTGTTTGTGTCATGATCTGGCCTGTTTGCTCTCCCTTAATTAGTCATTCCCTTCACCTGTCGTTTTTCCCTCCCTGCCTTAATTATAATTTATTCCTCTCACCTGTTTCCTGTTGGTTATATTCAGTTCAGCCTATACCCCTTGAGAGGGGTGAAATCCAGCCGATGGGCTGACAGCTGACGCGGCTCGCGTCACCCAGAGTGTCCGGATCCAGGACATGAGATATGAACCATGAACTAAAACTGAACAGAACGACTAACAAACAAGTAGACAAGAAATGATCTGGCACTGAATGCTCAGGCTGAACTGTATATAACCAACAGGAAACAGGTGAGAGGAATAAATTATAATTGAGGCAGAGAGGGAAAAACAACAGGTGAAAGGAATGACTAATTAAGGGAGAGCAAACAGGCCAGATCATGACAGTTTGGCTGTGACTTCATCCTGGAGAGAAATATCAGCTGTACTCCTGCCATTTAAAACTTGTTTATAGATGTTGAAGTGTGGCCTGTTTTTCAGTGTAGTCCTGTTTCTCTGACTGTGACTAACTAGATGTGCGTCCAGATAACTAACAAGTTAGCTGTTAATAGAAGCACAGCTGCCAATAGGGGGCAAGGTACTGATGTGCCCCCCACATAAACAAATATATGGTGACCCATTTGCACTTATTGTTTTCTTAATAATTATGGGGTAAAAAAATCAGAAGAAAATCCTAACTCTAATTAAAAATAAAAAAAAACAGAGATTTTATTTTTTTTTAGGCCATATTGCCCACCTCTACATCAGACTGTGTGAAACATGAACAGAACATCGCCAACAAAGAAAAGTTCACATGTTGAAAAGGATATTCCACCATGGCTTGAACACCATTCTTTCTGAAGATCACAATCCTCTGCACAGGGCCACAGTTGTTACAAATAGTGTAGAGGACGTCCTGCAAGACACAAAGAAAGTTCAACAAGTTTTCATGATAAGATTTAACATGAATATGGTAAAAAACAGGCAGCACGTTCTGTCTGAAGAAACTGTCCTTAAGTTGGTTCAAATTTATTGGAAGCATGAGTTGCTGTAAACACAAACAGACCATGTTTAACCTCTCTTAATACATCCCAAAAACCCATGTCTCTCTGGTACATGGGGTTATGGACCCTACTTAATGCATTACTTCCACTGGAAAGGTGCTACAAACCCCTTTCTTTTGCAACATTTCTGTATGCTGTCCCCCCATGACTGCATTTACATGCAGCCACAGGGGAACAGATGCCACACAGCTGCCAGCGAGGGGTTAGAAAACCTTTTATACCCAGAGGGAAGGGAGCCAAGTGCCGACTGTTACCAAGTTAACCCATGTTTGAAAAACACGTGAATAGGCATAGGGCTAGATAAAAAATTTATGCCATATTAATTTGGCTTTTCTAAGATTTTTGTTTCCAAATAACATACATATCAGAATAAATTATGTTAAAAAATATTATACTCAGACTTCAATTCATTGCTACGAAATATGAGAGAAAATGGCGCTCTACATGCCTACGGGAATCCTACCTAGTAAATATATATAGGATTAGACTTAGACTGATGCTATGTTGAGACCGCACGCAGCAGAAATGGCAAAAACGGACCTGCTGCTTCATTTTTGAGGCTTCTATAAGTTTAGTTCTGACACGCGGCTAGAGCAGCAAAGATGCCTCAGCTGGTCGAAAATTGGGTCGAATGGGCGGAGCTACCCAATGCTTTCTTTACCTGTAAAATGGCAGCTATATTTGCTGTGATCAGTTTAAAAAAAAGTAGTTTTAATATGTTTTTAAATGAGAAAGTCCACCTGAAAATTTGATCCATGCAGTCAGTTCATTCCAGATTACCATTCTGCCTCCAAATATTATTTCTCCGTTGGAGTCGCTCAGACACCCTTACACCGCCTGACCCAGTCGCCTCTTTGCGGTTTACCGCTACTGTTCACGGCGGCTGGAAGGCGTTTTTCGTACGTAACCCAAACTGCACGCACCAGGATAATAAAAGCAAACATATTTTGCCAGCAAGTTTCTACATTTGAAGTTAATTTAGGCGTTAATGAACTGTTTCAGAGGAGTGTTCATAGTGATCTTCATCAGCGTTGCTGTGTCTGTCTCCCTGCCAGCTCCTAGATCAGCTTTTCTGATTGCTTGATGTGGCGCATCACGCAGCAAAAGTTCAGTTTTTCCAACTCTAGCAGCTGCTGCTTCTGAAGCGCGTCAGATGCTCAGGAGCTCATGAGGCGCTGTTTCGGAAGCTCAGACTCGCTGCTCCTGAAACGCGCTGCTGCGCCTTGATGTGCGTCAACCATTGAATTTGCATTTAAACTAGCTGCTTCTGCAGCATGCGGTCTGAGCGTAGCATTAGAGAGCTTTTATTGTCATTTTGTAAACACAGAGTGTATACAAAACGAAATTTAGTTTTGTACGGCTTTCATGACATTTCCATTTTTTAAGGTGCAGCAGTGATCAAATGTAAACAGTGTGGGAGAAAAAACATGTTACAAAAAATGCATTGCTGTGTTAGTTCAGAGCAATTAGATATACAAGGTGCAACTATGCAGTGTTTTGGTTTGGTGTTATCAGTGTGATGCAGAGTCTGTGACAGGATTTAGAGATTTTTCAACAGTTCAGCAATCTGATGGCAATCGGGAAAAAGCTGTTGCGGAATCTGCTGGCCCTGCATTGAATGCTGCAAAGCCTCTTCCTAGAGGGCGGCAGGGAGACAGTCCAAGGTGGGGGTGTGAGGGGTCATTGATAATGTTACGGGCTCGGGACACACAGCGCTGGGATGAAATGTCTTTAATGGAGGGAAGAGGAGCCCCGATGATCTTCACTGCTGTTCTCACTACTCTTTTCAATTTCTTCCAGTCTGCAGGGGTGCAGCCTCCACACCGGGCAATGAGATAGCTAGGCAGAACGCCCTCTATGGTGCTTCTGTATAATGTTGTGGGGATGGGTGGAGGCAGGTGGGCTCTCTTCATCCTCCGCAGGAAGTAACTGCTATAGACTTAGACTGCTGGAGGACATAGGGACCCCTTTTCATCATTCTATCTCTATTCTCCCATTGTGCAGCACTGGATAGTTCAATCTCTGATGTTCTGCTCTCTCTGCTTTTTCTCACCATAGGAGCTTAATCTGGTCTGACCAAATCCTGCATTAAAAGCTGCATATTTTCCTTAAGGTGGTTTTAAATATACATACAAAAAATGTTCAATAATAAGTGTAAAATAAAGACTTAAGTTGTCAAACACCATTATACAAATGAAAATGATCTGTGTGTAAATTACCGTGGTGATGGGATAGATGGGGTTTAAGATTGTGAGCAGCAGAACGTTGTTCACACTCCTACTGTCATCCGGGTCTCCAGGCCGAGAGATCTTTTGACTGGTGGAGTAGTTGATGAAAGCAGGATGGCCTGCAATATAAACCTGGTTTTCAGCTGCATAAGTAACAGCATTGCAGGAACCGTTCATATCCTCATACTCCACCAGAGCCTGGCGCTTCTTGGGCATCATGACAACATAGCTGAAAGGAAAGAAGGCACATTTCTGTATTTAACCGAATGAGTGAATGAGAGAAGTTTTAGGGATAAACCACTTTTTTGTACAAACTCATCAAAAAATTATAACTTCAAATACATATTTTTTTTTTTTAATTGGAGTATTTTTAGGCCATATCGCCCAGCCCTGCCAAATGTATTTATAATTGTACAGTCGTGTAGCACATTCACCACCAAAGCAAAGTCTTTGTATTTAAAATACATTAAAATAATGCTTTTCTTCCCAGATTTTGATGTTTGTTCTCAAAAACTGGAAAGCAAGAAAAAAACATATTTGTATATATAACTTGTTAAATTCTGATAACATGGGTTCTTACCTGATTGTCCCAAACTCCTGCAGGGCCTCCACCAGGTCCGCCTCCATGATACCATCTGCCAGTCCCCTGATGTGCACCACTGGAGAGGGCAGTGGTTTGTGAGGGTCATCATAACCTTCCTAAATAGATTTAAAAAAAAAAAATAGATTTTTAAACAAAAGTAACAAATTGATGTGCAAGAATGCATGACATCTGCAAATTGTCCATTTATATTAATTACAAGCAAATATAAAAACACAAAAATAAGTGTATAAATGTGTTATTGACAACACTAAGATTGGCAATAAACCAGTTCATCATGTCTGATCATTAGCAGAGAGGTTAAAATCACAGGGAATATTTTATCCATTTGATTTAGAACTGAAGTTTGGTAAAAGATTGTTTTGAACAACAGCTGTCCGCATCTAACCAGCTGTTTTAGCTTTAGCACCAAACTGATTTATAATTTCACAAACGAGTCCTTCCCTATTGGAAATCAAAACAGGTTGTGCTTTAACATGACCAGAAAAACAACAGTTCAGACAGAAATAGATCCTTTGTTTTGGGACACACGCTAGAACTATAACTCTATGTGCAAAATAGCTAGGTTAGCTAACGCCTGCTACACCCAGTGTCCGATATAGAATAGAAAATAGAATTCAACTTTATTGTCATTGCATTGTTACAAGTCCAAAGCAATTAAATTCACTCTCTGCATTTAACCCTTCCCTTTGTGATATTCAATATTTTAAACAGCCATTGCTACAACAGAACGCGGCTACGAAAGTTCAGATGGTTTGAACTGCAGAGGTACAAACCAACCGTCGTCATGACGCCTTCTTCAGTTTTCTGTCTTTTCGTCACTCTGTCGCTTTCGCTGTAATATCGGGATGCAGCAGCAGCCATGTTTGTCGGGTCCACTGGTACTGCATATGTAGAGCAAGGGGCGGGGACGGACCGCTGCCAGGCTCATACCTTATATGGACATCCTCTCCGGAAATGAAGGGGGCGCTAGTGATACTTTTTCCTGTAACAGCAGCGTTTATAAATATATTATAAATAATAACAACGCATTTTATTTGACAACGCATTTGAAAACACACAAGAATACTAAAGAGGATTAGAGCCACTGAAAAAAAAGAATTTTTTTTTACTGATTTTTACATTTTATTTCAGTTTAATATGGGGGGGGGGGTCATAATTCTGAGATTTAATCCAGAATTCTGAGATTAAAGTCAGAATTCTGAGAAAAAATTCATAATTCTGAGATTAAAGCCAGAATTTTGAGAAAAAATTCATAATTCTGAGATTTAATCCAGAATTCTGAGATTAAAGCCAGAATTCTGAGAAAAAATTCATAATTCTGAGATTTAATCCAGNAATTCTGAGATTAAAGCCAGAATTCTGAGAAAAAATTCATAATTCTGAGATTAAAGCCAGATTTCTGACTTTTTTCCCCATATTAAACTGAAAAAAAATTTTTAAAAATCAGTTAACATTTTTTTCCCCCAGTGGCCCTAATCCTTTTCCGTACAGAACACTTTCTACATTAAAAATACAAATTAAACAGTAAAAAAATGGCTACAAAATGGGTTCAATGACAATCCAAAATAAGCAAGAAAAAGGAATAATTATGGAGATATATTTATCTATTACAACCTATCTATACCAAACAAAAGCCATAAAACATAAATCAAATTAATAATTTTGAGAGAAATGTACATTACATTAAGAAAGTATTTATCCATCCATTTATTTTCACACGCACGCTTCAGGGCTGGTTTTACTCCCGCAGCAGTGTGTCGCAGTGAGCTTGTCGCAGATATGATGCAGATATTTTTGTTTTATGCCCAATTTTGAAGAATGGTCTGCGCTATGTTTATTCCACGACACAACACAAGAGGGACAATCACAAACTAGGTACGGCCGAGGGGTTGAGGAAGTGGAGAAACGCTAGAGGCAAGTTTGTGCAACAATGGAGGGGCGAAAAAGAGCGGGGATCCAGGTGGAAAAAGGGTCCCAGAGTTCTTGCGCACCTCGCTCTTCTAGCTGGTCCATCTTCACGAGTCGTTTTCCACAATGACGGTTATACAAACTAAACAAGCCAGTAAGGTACCAAACAGGAAATACGCATAGTTTAGAGCGGATGTAGATTTAACCAATCAGAGGCCTCCTGTCTGCGGCACTGTCTGTCACCTACAATTTCGGAGAGGTGCATCAGTGTTTGTGGAAGGGGCGGGGGCGTATCTGCATTGACTGCAACACACACGCAGACGACCTGGTTTCTGAGCATAAATCAGCCTTTATCTCTATAGTGGTGTCATGAGGGCTGCATTGGTGGAACCTTGACAGATCGCCAGTCCATCGCAGATTAAGAAAACAGATATAACCAAAGGTTCCAAGGGTTTTAGTGTCATTTTCACATAAAGATATACAAATCAAAATGTTTGGAGCTGCTAAATGGACAGGTGGCTGGGCTGATGCACAGTTGGACACCATATTGAAAGTCCTTGTCTGGTTAACCAAGTGATTAACAAACCTTTTGAAATCACAGCACTGATTAATGTGACTAATGGCCACAAGATGTCACTGATATCTGCATAATACCGATAGTGAAACCATGTTTCATAGCAGCTGTCTGATGACTTCCCCTCAGGATGCATGAAAGAAAAATGAATCAGTGACAAAATAATCCAATATGACTACCTCTGAAAAATTAAGGTAAAATATATCAATACAGACTTTCAGGCTCTCCAGGTGGAATTGTTGTTTGCAGTTGGGCTTGAATTTTATTGTGAATTTAAAACTGTACCCATCAACTGGTAACATGGGAAATACAGAGACATCAGGGGGCCTAATATATTCTTTACTTGGTTCAGGATTGCACTGGTAGGAAAGGACAGAGCCAAATGGAACAGGGCCAAATTTAGAGTCCACTAGTTTAAGTTCCTTAATTCTGTATAAAAAATTGCATATAGCAGGCTGTGGATGAATGTCAATCAGTTTTTCACCAATGACCAGACATGAGGATCTGGAAGAGGCCCTGACAATCACTGAGAAACACACAGGAGAAAACCAAAAGCAATAATCTTATTGGAAAAACCTGAAGGTAATGAGTTTCCTCATTTTTCTTCATAGACCTGTGACAGCGTATTTGAGACTGTTCTAAAACAACGTATGAAAAAGTCAACATTATACATCAAGAGCATTCCTGCTATGACTCATTGGCTAACAGCTGTGAAACAGATGAGCAATATTTTAAAATGAGCAATATTTTAGTATTATAAAGCTAGCATAGCAACTTAAAGGAGAAATATAAAAATTAATAAATGATAAATGATAAAGGTATTGCTCTACAAAGAACTTGTAAACTTTGCCGAGTTTGGAGGCTGGAGTAGCGGACAGCTTTTGTGCCAGTCTGTGCACATCTCCCAAATTAAATTTGGGTGCATTGGTGAGGGAGTGTGTGAAATCACCACTATCTGAGATACTTGCAATGAAAAACGAAAGTTGAGTGACATCACTGTGAAAAGGGCCTATTGCCATAACGGGCAACATTTGTTGCCTTGTGATGAAAAAATGCACTCTGCCCCAAAGACTGCTAGAAGTACATCAATTTAATCCCCTCAAATCAGAATAAGCCAAACGGAAACTGATTTCTAATTGGCTGGCACCATCCTGCCATTTTTGCTGAGGTCCATGACCTTATTATATAACATAGGCAAGAGAATGAAACATTAATGTTAACATTAGAGCACATCATCAAATTATTATTGCCTAAATTACTCATGTAGATAGAAGTGGTTATCAGTGATTATTTTCTTAATCTACACAATTATAGGCCTAATTCTGGCTTTGATAGTATGAGAGGAAGCATTGATTTAGAAATACAAACCATCAGACAGGGCAGTGGTGCAGGGATTAAGAATACAACCCATATACAGAGGCCTTGGTCTTCGACACAGCTGTCAATAGTTAGAATCCTGGCCTGTTGTTGACCTTTGCAATATGTTTCCCCATCTCTCTTATCCCATTTCTTGTCTACCTACTTTCAAAACTAACTAAAATTAAGGAGTGGCAAAATCTCTTTAAAAAAAAGACAAGATGAAGACAGAAATCTCTTTGAAAGTCTTTCCCCGAACTTCTCGGGGAAGGAGAACTGATTTATTTTCAATACAATGTCGTTCAACAAAATCTTCACACACTGGTAAAGAGTCTTCAGAAATCTCACACCCTTTCTGGGGTCTTTTATATTGTATTTTAACATGGAAATATATCTGTGTGCATGCACTAGCATGGAGAGCACAAGCACATGCACAGTGTGTAAAACTATTTGGGGTGTGCGTTTTGTGTTGTCTGGATGGCACCTCATCCATGGCTTGTGCCCTCATGTCCACTTGGAAGTCTGTGCATTTGTGGTGTGTGCATGTACAATCTTTATGTGTTTTGTGAGGATTGATGTGAGCTTCAGGAATAGAATGTTCCTGCCAAAAAACCTGATGCACTTTCCAAGAACCAATGATCAAAGGTCACATATAAACATCTGCACTAAAACTTACCCATCTCTGAGCCAACTTTCTTTTACAGGAAGGCCGCATCTTGCTTCTATCTAATGTGGCAAGTCTACCTTTCTTATCTGAACATTCAGCTCCCTGGTTGTGTGTATAAACCTTTAGTAAAGAATTCGATTTAACCAAACCCAGAATGTTCTAGATCCCATACAACTACAATCTAAAAAAAAAAAATAGTAAAGATATAAACCATCAGCCATAATCATTCTGAAAACAAACACATTTATTTTATTGATCTGATGTATTTGTTCATCTATTGATCCATCATAATTGTCCATCTTTACCCTTTGTTTATTATTTTCTTAGCTATAATTATTTGTATTGTTAAAAATAGTCCTACTGATTTGAATAGTCTTTCAGTGAATGGAACACACACATTGTGTATGCATTTTAATGAACCATGGCAACAGTTGTCAAATGGTGAGCATGATGCATGTCCTGTTCTTGTGTCTGTAACTTTTCCTTCATGACTCTTAGAATCCTTGTATATGGCAATAAGCCTCCAGGCTGGAGAAGAGGACATACAGGAACCAAAGCCCAAAAAAGAGAAGTGACGTGAGGATTTTAGAAATCCGTGGGCCCCCAAGTTCACCTCCGATAGACGGTCTTCTGCGTAGCATCAGTACTCCCATACAAAAAAATGCAAAAATAGTAAAGAGTGTGACAGAGAAGGCCAAGGAACCAGGGTCAACTTGGAAGACCTTCCCTTTCACTTCCCAGTACACTGCAGCCACGGACCAGGCCAACCCTATACCCAAAAACACATTCACTGCGTTGCTTCCTGTCACATTTCCCACACATGCATCTGCATACTGGTCTTGAGTGGCAGCCACTTTACTTGCAAAGGTGTCTAAAACAGAAAGAAAAAGGTAGAAAGTATTAATGAAATCATTTAATACTGTTGTGTTTATGCTTTTCCATATGGAACACAAGAACACACTTAAAGAGATTATTCAGAATCTTTAAAAGAGCTTCTATAAAAAAAAACAAAAACACATCCAGCACTTCTTTAAAGCTTTACTGTCTCTAGTAT
>NW_015150787.1:269500-276510 GCF_000732505.1 Cyprinodon variegatus
AATAACATCATCCCAACATTTGCAACTTATGCTAATGCTGCTCTAAGAACCCTTGGGTGTTATTACAAAGAAGTGGATAAAATCCCCCATCAGTGATCTGCCTGGTCAATCACATGCTGGAAAGATCTGAAGCATTTACATTTCAAGCTGGCTACACACTTACTACTGTATTTGTCCACTACATTATCTAGTGCAGGGATCTTTTCCAGGCAAAGGACTCCCAAACTGATGGCAAGATGGAGCTGGGACCCCCTAATTATATATATTGTATAAAATTGTGTTATATCAAACTTGTCCTACAGTCCCTCTATTGCAGATTGAGTCATGTGACGAAAGTAATTTCACCCTGGGATTATTAAGTATTTCTAATTCTGATTCCTTATTGATGGGACAGGTGTTGTGAATGAAACGGTGCCCAGCGTGAAAGAGCTCATGTGTGTTGCTGAATGCCTGCATTGACGACTGAAAGACAACTTCTGCCTCAGTTTATTTGTTTACTACAGCGTGTTGAATTCATGTTAACGTGTATTTAAAGACATTTGAATTAGTGGAAAAAATTGCAGGGGGAATATAAAAAAAGTGTAATCAACCAAAGCTTTTGCGACCCCCATGCAGTACCTCTGTGGACCCCCTAGTGGTCATTGACCCTCTGTTGAAGACCTCCGAACTAGTGCAAAACATTCTCATTGGATTGATCGCACAACTCTCCCCCTTTCTGACTTCCCAGGTGGCTCATCTGGTTTCTAGATAAGGACCCAATTTGCTATGTCGTCTGTCAGAAATACACTCATTCCATATATCTGATAAGTGATGGAGGGGAGATGTGTGTCATGCTGCATTGCAACACAGTCCGTAAGAAAAGTTTAATCAATCAATCAATCAAGCAAGCAATCAAGCAATCTTTATTATCAACTACAATTTTCATTGTATTTGAGATTTCAGTTTCAGTACAAACCGATCATCACGTTGATCACAGACGCATACATACATACATTACTTGATACGTATGGGACCGGTCCGTTCATTGGCTCTTATTTTAAAATTTACCGGATCCATTTTACTCTCTGCGTGTCTGACCTTATATGTGGCTCAGCTGATATCTGATACATCATCATAAAATGGACTTGGAATACCTGATGGATGACGAAGGGGAGCTGGTCTACAAATGACCTCACTAACTAGGAAAGCTTTTATTTTTGACAGAGGGGAGGATGCATAATGGAGTCTGTGTGAATGTGGGCATCCTGCAATTAGACATTCAGTTAGAATATTTTTTCTTTTGGAATACATTTAAAAAGTTTCCAAAACAGTCATCAACAATATGCTATCTGAAATGGTAGTTTAACTTCCACCAATGAACAGCATCTAATGATTCAATTAGTTATGTTGCTTTTGTCCTCATCATGTTAGCATTTCCATAGATTTGAAAACAGCAATAGCTTTCTCTTTTCCTATTTGTAATTTTTCAAATTTGATGCTGGTTTTACCATACCACATGAACCTAGAAATAATCTGGTTACATGTTTTAAACTTTTTGTCTGGAGTTTTTACAGGTTGTGTTGGAAAGAGGTAAAGAAACATAGGTAAAAATGTTTTTATAGGTTGTGGAAGAGAGGAAATTTCTGAAAAGTAAAATGGTAAATTTTTGTGGGTAAAATACTTAAGGAACCAGTTCCGAGACGTTGCCTTACAGATTGCCCGCATCAACACCTAATGGCCAACAACAGTGTGCACACAATTTCCTCCTTATCTGCAAATAAATTGAACTGTTGGGGAAAAAACCCACTCTAAATCAAGTCACAAATCGAGACTGCATTACACTTAAAACACACAATAGAACTCAACACACACAAACAAATTCTACTGCATTTTTGCACCATACATATTTGTTTTTGCACTGCTCTGAACTTCCAAATCAATGCCTTTGGCATCATGTTTTCCCCCCACACTGTTTACATGTGATCACTGCTGCACTTTATTAAAATGGAAATGCTCATTTCACTGCCAAGCTGCTGCTCATTTACTGTCTGTAAGCTGTACAAAAAGAAACTTTATTTTGTATACACTCTGTATAAAAAATGACAATAAAAAAATTACAATAAAAGTTGTCTCAGTTCTCATAATGGTCTTCCAATGCTCCTCCTGAGCAGCCAGGGGACCAAGTGACGCCACAAATAAAGTATAGATATAGATCTCTGCCCACTGGTTACCACCAACCCGCCTGAAAATGTGGCATCAAATCCTACCTAAAACTGCTGGCTAAGGATTAGGTTAAATACAATAAGATCATTATTACGCAGATCGGAGAATTAGCGTTGCTTTGGTGTGTAACTTTACCAAAACAATGTCGAACTCAATGTCCAAATTTTCTCTGGTCCCCTTCCTGATCTGACCAGTGAGGACATGTTTAGCCGCATGTTGTCATTTAACTGCTGGTTGTCTAGGCGGTGTCCTGAAAAAAACCTAGGCTACTTTATTAATTTGCAATCTTTGTGAGGAAAACCTGGTCTGATTCCGGGAGACGGCATTCATCCCACTTTGGATGGTGCAGCTCTTCTTTCTCGGAATCTGGCCAAATTTATCAGTCCTCAAACACACTGACAACCCAGAGTGCAGACCAGGAAGCAGAGTCGTAGTTTAACACACCTCTCTGCAGCTTCTCTACTATTACCTTTACTCCATCCAGACAGTGTCTTGCCAACAACCAAAATCAAATAAACGAGAAAAGATTTCCAAAGTAATAAATCATGACAATCTAATAAAAATTTAAATAAATCCATTTGGGGATAAAAAGTATTAAAACAATTAAATGTGGTTTATTTAACATTACATAACTTTCTTTAAAAAGTCTATTAGTTAAAAACTTGATTTATAATAATCCCAGTGATTTATGTTGCCTGCAGCAAGAGCAAGATTATGTAAGTATAAATGAGGCAATGCCCTCTAGTTATTTAAATTTTCAAATACCCAGAAATTGTGGGCTAGAAAGAGCAGTAGCAGCAATCTTTCAGTCTGACTTACTGATAACTCCAAATGCAGTTAACAATTTAAACTCTTTAAACATTTTAATCTTAGTTTCCCATATCCCATATCGTTTTGCAACTTTGTATCATCCACCAGGTCCTTACTCAAAATCTTTAGATGAGTTGTCAGAGTTCCTATCTGATTTGGTGTTGACTACTGACCGGGTCATTATAGTGGGGGATTTGCAACAACCATGCTGACATTGAAGGTGATAGCTTCACCCCTTGCTCACACTGGCTCCAGTGCGGTTACCGAGCCGACGGAGACCGCAACTCCCGCACACCCCCTCTCACACCGCCCTTTTGACTACGGTGCGGTGCGGCTCTGCGGCTTCGGCAACAGGTCCGGAGATTTAACTCACGAGAACAGAAGTTCACTTGAGTTCACGTAACTTCACGCGATAACACGGCCCAAATAAGGATATTTGCGGAATTTTCTGCAGCGCCGGAGTGTCTCGGTAACCGCAGCCGGACAGCTCAGCAGCCGGTGAGAGAGGTTTACGTCTTTTTAATTACTTGGAATCACTGCGGCGCCGCACCCACCGCACCGCAACGGTAAGACCGGAGTCGGTGTGAGCCTGGGGTAAGCCTTTAATGCTTTCTTAAAAGCTATTGGCTTTGTTCAAAATGTTCATAGTCCCACACATTCTCATTTTCATACTTTTAACCTTGTGCAGGCATATGGCATTGAATTTGAAGTTATAACAGTTTTTCCTCACAATCCTCTCTGACCACTTTTTAATAACCTTCAGGATTACTCTAACAAAATTCTCCTCCCCCCAAAAAAGATTTTGCTTCAGCAGATCATTATCAGATAGTGCAGTTATAAATTTGAAAGAATCTGTTTTACTTTCTCTCTCTCTCCTATGTGTCGCTGAGCAGTGCTGCAGAGAGCAAAAGGTTTGTTTATTCTCGTTCACAGGTTTACGATTTTGTTGATGGGGTCTCTAGTTCTCTGCATACTGCATCAGACATCGCAGCCCCTTTGAAAAAAAAAAGAAGAGAAAATAGGAACCTGACTCCCTGGTTTAATGCAGAGCTGTGCACGCTGAAGCAAAATGCTAGGAAACTGGAGGAAAAATGGTGCTCCACAGGACTACGGTAATCCTATCTAGTCTGGAAAAAGATATACACGGGAAAGATTTGTCAGAATAAGAATGTACTTACCAGGTAGTGAAGTCCCAAGTGCCACAAAGACAACTGCAGTGACACTGTCTCTAAGGCCAACAGTGCAGCCAAAATGGGAAGCAAGGTCTCCAATAATAGCAGTTAAAATACCAATGACAGAGATGGACACAATGAAGCAGGCCCAGCCATTCCAGTACTTAGTGGGCGGGACAAAAGCAAATAAAAGCTTCCAGAAAACGCAAAATATGTGCATAAAATAGTCAAAGCAGTTGGGCATTCTTTGCTCTTGTCCATCCTCATCATCACCTGTTTAAAGAAAAGACAGTTATTTTTTTCATTAAATAACTATCCAAGCAGCTGAGAGCAAGAAAAAAGCAAACCATATTTATCTTAGAATGCTTGGCAGACGGCTGAAGGGTTTGAAACAGACTATTTGTAATTGTTAATTGTGTTCTCCACCTTGGAAAAACCTCCCTCCCACTAAAGAACAGTAACCAGAGAGCACTATATTGAACCACTTTCACTTTGATGTTTTCTAGGTATAACATAACAATTTCTTTGTATATTTTGTAATTTATGTGTTTTCTAATTGGTCTGAAACTCTTCTGCTTAACTGTTTTAAAATGAATGTGGTGCATTTCATTTATGTATTTTTTTTTGTTATGGACAGTTGAAGAATATATCAGGAAGCTGAATTTAAACTGCAAAACTGCATCAACAACCTTTGAAGTTCAAATAGATACGGGGGGGGGGCTTTGGGGGGCTAGAGCAGTTTTATTATGTGTGATGGTAAAAAAGGGAAAAGGAATGCTTAATTATCAAATCTTTAATCTTTAAGGACCCGGTTTCTGAGTCAAATTTTGATCCAGAAAGTAAATAGATTAGACAAAAATCAACAGGAGAACCTTTGGTGTCCAACCTGCTACAGCAAACTATGTTCAGATTGCATCATTTTATCATCAATCCTGCTCTCAGAGCATCAGTTTGACTTGCTTTCTCTGTTTTATAGCTTTAATAAAGTGCCTGATGGATATAAAGCTGATTCAAAGCATTTTGAATGAAATATTTTCTTTCATAAAACAACAAACCCTATCTAGTTGCACAGTTTAGTATAGCCACAGCTCCAGACAGATTTCCACATTATTGTGGTCTAGGCTCCGGAACAACAAGAACTGCGATGGATAACAGTGAGTTACTGCAGGCGAAGACCCACAGCTCGAACCCCACCGGACCGGAGCCATGAGCCGAACAAGGTTAACACCACATTGGAAGGGAACTGTTTCCCACCCGGACAGCAGAAAGGATCGGGTGCTTGGACCGCTCGCTGCGATTGGGTTACCGATGGACTGCTTTTCCCATCCCGGCACAGCAGCGGAGCACAGCCTGCTATCCAGAACTGCCAGCACCACACACAGGGCTCCAACACCAACCCCCAGGCTTCACGTCTGGCTGCAGCAGCATGCTGGCAACCGAACCAAACCCAGCCACCACAGAACCAATCCGAATCCTGTGATCCCCTCTTCAAACAAAAGGTCTACTCTGGTTTAAACTAATTAAAAAACAGCACCATCTGGAAAATGTTCGGAAAGATAATGAACTTCCACCGGATCTGCATAAGATCAAAGACCATTTAGCAGCAGTGATTAAACCAGAAAGCATTAATAAAACCCCTAAAACTTGTAAAATGACTACTTCCTGACTAAACTGACGTCACGGCATCCTACAGCGCCTTGATCACATGAACAAATGAGGAATTTAGCATCTTCTGCTATCTTAGTGAATTATTTAATGATATAAACATGGTATCTCTGCTCCCGTCTCCTTGAACCCCAGTCGGCCTCGGTAGATGGCCGCTCACACCGATTCTGGTTCTGCTTTCCTTAGATAGAGAACTTTAAATCAATTAGACTGATATCTGGTGAACTGTAAAGAGCCTTGAGATGAGGTGTATTGTGAATTGACGCTATATAAATAAACTGAATTGAATTGAAACAACAAAATGCTGGAAATATTTTCACTTGTAATGTATTAAATTTTGTACACACTATCAAATGAGAAACTACAAGTATGTGTTTTTTATTTGAACTTTAAGGGTGTGAACAGGTATGCACCTAGTCCTTTTTCACTTTTTCCATTTATTAACTTCAAAGTATTTAAAAAAAGGTTTGCAGAAATTCTGGAGAGATGTTAGTGATTTTTAAACATTAGAACCCAAGGTCTTTAACAGGGGGTTGTATATTTATGAGTGCATCTGTATTTGTGTTTTATTTTTATTTCTTCATCAAGAACTTTTACGATATGATATTCTGTTTATCTGAGAGGAAACTAAAATTAGCAAGAACTTGTGCCAAGGTACAGCCTAAATGACCTGATGACGAGCAGAGCAAATTTAATGCTAAAAGAGAAACCCTTCAGCTCATCCATCAACCAAAAAAGAAAACAGCAAAAGCAAACTGACCTGCATTCACTGTGACAGCTTCTATGAACTGCTCTTTCCACGAGTGAGTGCCAATGACTCCAGCTAGATTTGTGTCTTTGAGAAGTTGGTCCACAGTGACCTATTGCATTAAATAAAACAGGTTAGAGGGCAATAATGATATATATCAAGGAAGACAATGTATTAGATGAGCCTTCAGCTAATGGTACAATACTAAATAAATGTCTAAAAAAATGTAAATTAAATGTAAAAATAAAAGCAAAGATGAAGAATTGCTCACACAGCAAACACTAATGGGCAGAGAAAGATTATTCTGTATGTAAGAGAACAACTGCAAAAGTGTACAGCTGCCGTGAAAAAGTACATATATATATATATATATATATATATATATATATATATATATATATATATATATGTAT
>NW_015150787.1:276545-280493 GCF_000732505.1 Cyprinodon variegatus
TATATATATGTATGTCAATAGAATCTTTACCTGGTCTATGACTCCATTGGGAGTCTGATGCATTTGGGGAGGTGGGGGGTGGTGGGGGGAATCACATAAAGGTTAATGAAGCAAGACTCAGTGCCCTCTGAAGCATTTAGCTGCAGTACATCTTTTTAAGTACACATGTTAAACTAAATCAAAATATAGACATCTTAAAACAAGTTGGGATTAAAACATATTTCTACATAAAAACAGGAAGAATAGCTAAATAGACACTTTACTTCTGAAGTACTAAAAGCATTCTCTATGAGGTGCACACCTTAAAATCACAGGCCTCTTTTATAATGACTTCTAGTCTGCTGTGTTCTCCAAGAATAGGTTTGCCCATCTCAGAAATCCTCCTGGCTTCCTCCTCCTCAGGAGTTGGATTACCTGTTAGATGGTGCATATTTTAGGTCATGTCAAACACTTTTTATTTTTGAAAACAAACACATTAAACTTCCTCATGTCTTTCCTTTTCTGTCAGTCAAGGGAGGGTTGTTGCCCAGCTCAAACAGGGAAACAGACTTGACAAACAACCATGCACACACAAAGGTCAATTAAAGGTACAGTGTGTATTGGAATTCAATGATATAACTTTAATATGTAATATAATTATCTATATGTACATTCTTTATTAGAACATACATATAGATAATTCTATATTCTCGCACTTTAATGTCTGTAAGTGGTATGTCTGTGTATATATATATATTTATTGTCTATGTCTGTATGTCTGTATTTTAAAGTGTGTCTAGGTCTGCATGTGAAATTAAGAAACATAATTTCAATTCTTTGCATGACCAGTGCATGTAAAGAAATTGACAATAAAGCCAACTTGACTTGACTAACAGTCCATGGGAGTGGGGTTCGAACTCAAAACCTCAGAATTCCAAGCTCTATGCATGAACCACTGGACTACCACTCCCCAAAATGTTGCAATTATGCCTTTGGTCATGTGTTGTCAGTGTGATGCGGAGTCTGCAACATGATTTAGAGATTTTTTAACAGTACTGTCTGTGGTGGTTGGGAAGAAGCTGTTTCGCAATCTACTGGACCTGCTTTGGATGCATCAAAGCCTCTTCAGAGAGGGCAACAGGGAGAACAGTCCATGATGGGGGTATGAGTTGTCATTGAATATGTTACGGGCTCGGGACACGCAGCGCTGGGATGAAATGTCTTTTATGGATGGAAGAGGAGCCCCAATGATCTTCTCTGCTGTTCTCACCACTCTTCTCACCTTCTTCCAGTCTGAGGCGCTGCAGCCTCCACAACATACACTGAGACAGCTGGTCAGAACGCTTTCTATGGTACTTCTGTAGAAGGTGGTGAGGATGGGTAGGGTAGGTGGACTCTCCAAATTCTCTGCAGGAGGTACATGTGTTTTGTGCCCTTTTGACCAGTGAGGTGATCTTTACAGTCCAGGTAAGGTTGTCTGTGATGTGCATCCCCAGGAATTTGGTGCTGTTGACCACCTCTACAGCTGAGCTGTTGATGAGTAGTTGAGCGTGGCTAAGTTGGTTCTTCCTGAGGTCAACGATGATCTCCTTTGTTTTCGCCACATTGGGGATCAGGCTGTGTCAGGTTGTTTTCTCTGCACCAGTCAGCCTCCTCTCTATAGTCCTGGTCGTTGTCGTCTCTGATGAGGCCCAACACCGTAGTGTCATCTGCAAACTTTAGGATGAGATTGGTGGTGAACCTTGGGACGTAGTCATGTGTCACCAGGGTGAAGAGCAGGGGGCTCAAGATGCAATAATGAGGGGAGCCTGTGCTTAGGGTGATGACATCAGACGTGTCATCTGGTGCCTGAGGTCTGTTTGTGAGGAAGCCTAAAAGACAATTACAAAGGGGTGTATTGAAGCCCAGCTGTTCCAGTTTTTCAATCAAATGCTGTTGCATTATGGTGTTGAAAGCTGAACTGAAGTCCAGGAACAGCATCCGCACGTGGGTGTTCTTCTCCTCCAGGTGTGCTAGACTCAGGTGAAGAGCAGAGGAGGTGGCATCTTCAGTGGAGTGGTTTTCATTGGAATGCGAACTGGAACCGGTCAAATGTTGGGGGGGAGAACGGAGATGATGTTGTCTTTAACCAGCCTTTCGAAGCACTTTATTTTGATAGGAGTCCGTGCGTCAGGCCGGTAGTCACTGAGTAAGATGAATGCTGGGGTACTGTTTAGTGCCTCAAACTTTCCAAAGAAATTACTTGGTTCTTTTAAGAAGTCAGCATTTGCTGCATCTACCGGTAAGCAGTGTGTATTGTAGTGAGTAATCATCCGTATGCAGTAGTCGAGGTAGGGACAAATGCAGAGAACAAATTTCCCACTGGGATCTTCTGTGGCTAAGGAACCCAATTGGCAGAGGTGGCAGTGTGTCACTGCTAGCTCAGGAAGAGAGCTGAGCAGCTTAGAGAGGATTGCTGGGAAACAACGTAGATGGCCTGGAAGAGGCTACAGCTGGGCTGGGCTAACAAGAGGCTAACCACGGAGGATCGAAGAAGAACAGCGAAAGATCGGATTGGCCTGCTGGTTGGAGAGAGCCTCGAAAGCAGGGATGTGGTTGTGGCTGATAGTGAGGAGGACGAAGGGAAATTGAAGGAGTCCGCCAGGGTGACAGAGCAGGAAGCAGGGATGACAAAAGAAATCAGCTGTACCATGTCTGTTGGAGAGGTAGGACTACAAAACTGTCTTTCTAGCACCAAATTAAAACCTCTTTTTTCAAAAGCCACACTCAAACCTCTTTGGAGGTTTATCCTTTTCAAAACTATTTTCTGTCTTTCATTTTGATTTGAAAAAGCTTGTCTCTGTGGTCCTTCACTAAAACAGTGCTCAATTCATGATACTTTCTCATCTCCTAAATTGTATGATTGTCAATTTATTTGAGACAACAATATTGAAGAATTTATTTATTTGATGCTGCGATCTAATGTAAATAAACCTTGTCATCACTTGACAAGATAGGTAAAGCGGACGTCACAGAAGCCATTTTGTAATACGACCGCCTCTCTATTGTTGGAAAGGAGAAGCAGTGTGGGGGTGGTTCATGTCACTGTGGTCTAGAGTCTTGTCATTAGATGTAGCTGAAAATTACACATTGTAGCTTTAAGAGACACCAATCAACCAATCAGTCATGTATTTTGACAATGGGCTACCAGGAAAAACACACACACACACAGCTCTTTAAAGAGCATACAAATCCATGCAGAGAGACCCTATGCCAGTGTTCAAACCTAGAACCTTTTTGCTTTAAGATAGCAGTGCAACAAACTGCAGCTGCCTGAACAACAAAATAAACAAAACCATAACAACTTTCACACACATGCAAAAAATGTGCTTTTGCAGCGCCGAAGTTCATAGGATTTGTTGTTTAATGTTGGAGGGTCAATAAGATTGTCGCCTTTATGAAATAATTGGTAGATATTTCAAATATTAGGTCATTTAAGAGCAGCGTGACCCTAATTTCACAGAGCTTGTAATCAAAGACATAAACATATGTTGTTTAGCCTGTTTTGCATCTTTGAGGTAAATATTTCTATCAAGGTACACAGGCATTAATATTTCCTTTTCTAAACCATCTGTGTGACCAGGGTAATTCTATCAGAGAGTTCAAACAAAACTGTATGTTTAAACATTGCAGTATCTTTTAAAGCTGCAAAAGCTTCCTTTACCACATACTACAGCACACACCAAAGAAAAGTCTTACCTTGGTTTAATAGTAGAGCTATAAAGAACAAGATTATGAGTTTGGGATGTATACTCTTCTTTTGTTTGTTTTTTTTACTTTGAAAGGAAATATGTAGTAGAATACAGCAAAAATGACTAAATGGTCACTTACAAGCAAGCTCTTACCCAGTTCTTCCATTATCTCTTAGAGTTATTAAGGTTATACAAACTGTCACTAAAAACAAAAGACTAACTGCACCCCTTTTCCATT
>NW_015150787.1:280560-286914 GCF_000732505.1 Cyprinodon variegatus
CATCCATCCATCCATCCATCCATCCATCCATCCATCCATCCATCCATCCATCCATCCATCCATCCATCCATCCATCCATCCATCCATTCAAAGGCACTTCTCACATTATCTCTCTGTCATCAATATGGCTGCCATTGTCTACACATGTTGTGCTTAACTTCCTTAGTGTTATGGTTAATTCTTGCATTGTTTGCTATTTTTTCCACACAGAAATACTTAGACTATGTTTGGGTTGCTTTGGATGATATTGTCATGCTAGGAGTTACACTATTCTAGAAAAACAAGAAAAGTGTACTGTAACTCCTATTTAATTCTATATTGCTTGAAAAGCATTTTTTTCCTTCAGCCTCATACCTATTTTAGCCATTTAAAGGCCATCACCTTGCAAAGATGCAGGTTTCCGAAACATGCAATTGGCTTAATTTTTCTTTTATTATAAACAAAAATATGATCATATTTGACTACACACATACAGATGGTGCGATTAGCATACAGTGTTTTCTTTCTTTTCCTAGACAGAAACACCAATGGAAATAATTGACTGTAACCTTTTTGTACCAAAGAAAGCATTAATGGATCGCTGCTGCTATGTGGTTTTTCTATGTCTGCTTCTGTCTCCTTGAACCCTAGTCGGCCTGAGCTGATGGCCACTCACGCTGAGCATGGTTCTAGTTCTGCTGGAGGTTTTTTCCACTTCAAAGGTAGTTTTCCTCTCCACTGTCACTACAAGCATGCTTGGTGTGAGGGGTTGTTATAGAGTCAACATAATGCAAGCAAATGTGTACTTTCACCACATGCTGATCCAGGAAGAATCTTAACAATCTGAATGTACAATTATGACAGGAGTTGCGAATACATTGAATAGATACACTGCTGTATGTAGGTCTGTTAATTAGTGATTCAGTTCATTTATTGATATCTAACAAATTTCATATCACAGTTTCCAGTTTGCCACTATTTAAAGTTCACATAACCGAAAAGTTATCCAAATTCTTCAACCTTTTAGGTCTAAAAAAGAAACTGCTTTGTAACAATGACCAGTAACTAGTTAGATTTTTTAGTATTGAGTAACTAACTCACTAGATGGATCTGGTAACTCCTACTAGCTTATTTTATTTTATGTTTTTAAGTAATGTTCCCAACACTAGGATAAAGGTGGGGCCGGTTTGCGTATCTTCAGCAGCTGATGTTTGAAGACCAGGACACACCTTGGACGGGTTGCCAGTTTTGCTTAAGCCTAAAAAACATAATTTTTTTACTGAAGAATTTAAGTAGGTGTTAATTATGAACTATTCCCCCAGAGTTCATATTTCATTGGCGTAGCCTACTTATAACCAAACAGAGCACCCTCACTTTTCCTTGTACTTAAAAATGAAACATTCTGCTCAGACTGACTATTTAACAGTCAATGTAACGCTACCTGTAGCCTAACTCTAAGAAATTAACTTTGATTAAAACATATTATTATTTGTGTAATAGATATATTATACAATTATTTAATTATTCTTTAATTCATTGATTTATTATTAATATTTTTAAAGAAAAAAACAATGTTAATAATTTTTTAGAAGTTCTTATAAATGAACCACAGAGGTTTACAGTAATAACTTTCCAGGTTAACAAAAAATACATTTAGAACAATAACTTAAACTTTTCCTGCTTCATGGAGCTCAATTTAATAATGCTAGGAATAAATAAGCTACAAATTGGTCATTTATTATAATTCATTAATTGAACAGGAGAGTAAACATACTGCTGTAATTAATATGAAACCATGTGTAAATAGTAAAATACTGTAAAATGTTCAGATTATTGGCACCTGCTGGACTGAAGGTGTGGAATATTTTTTCTAAGGCTGGTTTGTCTAAGGGGAGTGGTGGCCTAGTGTGCAAGACCCTTGACCCCACATCGCTCCCAGGTCGCCGCACAATGGCAGCCAACTGCTCCCCAAGGGGATGGGTTAAATACAGAGAGTGAATTTCATCACTTTTTACTTGTGATAGTTTAATGACAATAAAGTTGCATTGTATTCATTCTTAAATAAATGTCTTAGGGTCAGAAGCAACAGAGTCACAAATTCCCTGGGATCTGTGTGCCTTGGTTTCTTTTCAATTCAGCTCAAATCGAAACACTTCTATCATACTTCACTGATACACAATGGAATTTGAACAAGGGAAAAACACATCCTGGGGCTTTCAGTGGAAAAGGGACCATTAATGAGCGCTTTGGTAGGTGTTTCCCCATTAAACTGAAGGAGCAGTAAAAACACTGATACTTAGTTACTGATTCTGATGTTGGAAAGTTCAAGCTAAGCAGTTATATGGGTTTTGTGTTAGTCTACCTTAAACGTAAACATTAAAATATGACTTACACTCCCTTATGATTATAGCTAAAGAATCACATAGGATGATAAGAAAGTGAAACAACTTGCAGACTTACCAGAAATCCCTCTCTTCAGCCATTTCGGGTCCTCGAGCACAATGAAGAAGTTTTCCTGCTTTTCATACTCCTCCACATTTATAATGCGGATCTGTAATGTCTGACTGAAAATGTTGAAAAGATATTTTTGTCTTTAGGGGTAAATTAAATATTTATAGAACACTACAAACAGTATATGTGTGTTGATATATTGATTTTTGATTTTGCAAGCATTATTAGACCACTTGCTCTGCCAATCAGAACCAATGGGGGCATGAACAGAGCATGGTGGAGTAAAAAATGTGTGGTGCTGTTTTAGGCATATTTTTTCATCAAGATGCTGTCCTATTATTGGTCAGCTAAAAGATTTTAAAGCATTTTACCCGATCAGATCCTTAGGAAATACAGAAAGAACACGCACCTGTCATTCTGCTCAAGTCTAAATCACACTAATCCAACAACAAAAATCTAATGTAAAATAATACTCACTAAACCCTAATATATCTATCTCTGTTAGGGCAGAAAATAGGTTTCATCTTTAACAGGCAATTCATTATTCATTAATAACAGATACTAGCATATGATTAAACATACAAAACCTTCAGAAAAAGTGGTTCTCATATATACAGTGCTGTATTTTATTTAGCTTTGCATTTATATATATAAATATAACAAGTACATTTCTCCACTGTGAGATCAATAAAGCCAGTCAATCGTTTTTTTTAGATATATCATGCCTTATCTTTTGCTATGCTAGTTGCATTTTTAGAATAAAAAAGATATATTAAAATATCCAGTGTTTATCAACTTGTATTTCCTTTTATATAGCTGCAGATAAAGGTCCAAATCCTACATTAAAGTATACAAGACGGAACCTCATATCAACTGTTAAACATGAACAAGTAACTAACAGCTCATATTTACAATGAAAACTTTTGGTCAGTTCCTAAAATGTGGCTGGAACTTTAATTCGATAATAATGGGAAACCAGTTTTTTGAATTAGGTGAAAAATGATGCCTCACCTGGTCTGTTCATTGGTGAATTCTACCTCCCCTCTGGCCTCCTCATAGTCTATGCCAGCCTTGGCGGTACCATCCTCAGTGTGGTATGGAACTGCAACTGTGCCCCTGCAGCCGGAGTTCCTCAACACAGTCACTGTCACCATCCCAGTGTTCTCACTCACTCGCAGCATCTGCTGCCCAAAGGTAAAGATCCCAGCATGATCATCATCCAGTATAGTGACTGTGGCTAGCATAGGCTCCACCAGTTTGCCCTTTGGAGGAGTCCCTGTCCCTTCATTACTTCCCTCTTCCAACCTCAGATTCTGAAGACGGACAAAGAAATGTTCATCCTCTTCAAAGATGTCGTCATCCAAAATCCCCACCTGTACAGAAAACACGTTTATTCAGCCATCCTTATGCAAGAAACACAGTGACAGTAAGAACAGCAACCCATTTATCAGTACCACGTTCTGCTTCCTATTTGAAAACACAAAGGTCTGCTGAGATTAAAAATAAGAAATATTTGAAAAACCCATGTATTGCTTGGATCTTTGGGTTTTCTCTTTTAAAACAAGACATGCAAAAAGAACATAATAATCGGTCATTTTTCTTTTTATAAAAACCTTAATACTGAAAAAAATGTATTATCCTCTTAAAGTAACTATACAAATAAAAAAAACAAAAATGGGTTGTTTCAGATTAGCACAACAGCCGCATGATTTTTATTTAAAATTTAGAATTTTAAAATTGATCAGTTTATTTAAGGTTTTTGACTTTTATTAAAACCAGTGGTCCAAACTGGACCTAGCTTTCATACACAGTCAACTGTTATCCAAAATATTTTTTTTCTCGAAATTACTACATTTGTTTTACTTAGAAGCGATTGTCCATTTAATTAGGCTGTCTTCCTATATATTATACAGCTCTGCAATTGTAATATATATTATTATTGGCTGATGAGGGAACTATGGAATGTCGGTGGAATGTCGGTATGTCGGTATCCAGGGGACTCTGCTTTAATTTGTTGCCATTTCGTCAAAAGAAACCACCGCAGCTTCTTGGCTTTGTTATTGCACTAAATGCTAACATTTTGTATAAGTTTATGCATGAGAGAGAAATGGAGAGTACATTAAGAGATGATGCTAGCCAGTCCACTGCAGCAGTTTCTTCAGGCCCACGTGGCTTGTTCAGTCTGTTCAGTGAGTATTAGCATTCAGTTAAAACTCTTCAAATCATCAGCAGTTAAACCAGAAAGTTTATTTCAAATAAACACAAACACAACTATCTATTCTACCAAATTCACCCAGCAGAGCAAGTATTAATTTGTAATTTGTCCATTTTAAACTTAAGGTAGACTCGATACATATTGTGAACTTTTTACTTATTACACTAGCATCCAAACAATAATTTTCTTTTGCAGAGGAAAAAGTCCAGCTGGTAGGCCTACACTACCAACACATTAAGCATGTCTTTCATTTAAACTCTAAAATGAAATAAAATCAGCATTTTTCATTTTCTGAAATATTTGTTTTTCTAATTTATTTTCAAAAGTCAAAAAATAAATAGCAGAAAATCCAGAGAACCACCCATACATACATAGTCTCATTATACAGAGCCAACAAAAAAGTTGATAGTAGGTCAGCAGAACAACAGAACACCACTTGAGTTTAGGTCAGGTGGGCAATCCCTTCCAACCACACCTCGCCAGGTCTCACTGTCATTGCCCACGTGAGCGTTGAAGTCCCCCAGAAGAACAAGGGAGTCCCCAGGAGGTGCACTCTCCAGTACCCCCTCTAAAGACTCCAAAAAGGGTGGGTAATCTGAACAGCTGTTTGGCGCATAAGCACAAACAACAGACAGAACCCGTTCTCCCAAACGTATGCGGAGGGAGGCAACCCTCTCGTTCACCAGGGTGAACCCTTACGTACAGGCACCAAGATGAGGGGCAACAAGAATGCCCACTCCTGCTCGGTGCCTCTCACCAGGGGCAACTCCAGCCCCTCTCAAGGAGACTGGTTCCAGAGCCAGAGCGATGCGTCAAGGTAAGTCCAACTATCTCTAGTTGGAACCTTTCAACCTTATGCACTAACTCAGGCTCCTTCCCCACCAGAGAGGTGACATTCCATGTCCCAAGAGCCAGCTTCTTCAGCCAAGGGTCAGAACACCAGGGTCCCCGCCATTGACTGCCACCCATCACACATTGCACCAAACCCCTTTGGCCCCTCCTACAGGTGATGAGCCCATTGGAAGGAGGACCCATGTTTCCGGCTCCATGGGTAAAAGCCCGGCCACCAGGCGCTTGCCAGCGTGCCCCACCTCCAGGTCTGGCTCAAGAGTGGGGCCCCGGTGACCCCGCGTCCGGGAGAAGGAACACTACGTCCATTTGTTGTATTTATCATAAGGGGTCTTTGGGCTTTGAAAACATGCACATTGAAACTGGAAAACCAGCTCCACCCCTTAATAATGGCTGTCGTTGAGCTCGTTATTGGCCTGCAATACCCGATACTGGCCCATTCCTCTGAAAAGTCAGTCGTTAAGGGTAATTGTAGGCCTGGCTGACCTGGCAAGATATTTTCTTACCCTGCATAGTGATGGGGGTTGAGATTGTTTTGGGAAAGAATCAACTGTATCGCTGCGTTGTAGGTTTTTGAGAGCTGAAACCTGAGTCCACCCCCTCTGTTTAAGGTTGTTTTCTCTATTTTAACATAAATGGTTTTCTTCATACCCCTTTCAAACCAACTGTCTTCTTTATCTAAAATGTGAACATTCTGGTCCTCAAACGAATGTCCTTTGTCCTTAAGGTGTAGATGGACAGCAGAGTCTTGTCCGGAGGATGTCACTCCTCTCTGTTGAGCCATGCATCTGTGGACAGGTTGTTTGGTTTCTCCAAAGAAAGATCAGAGCACTCCTCAGTGCACTAAACTGCATACACCA
>NW_015150787.1:287905-290675 GCF_000732505.1 Cyprinodon variegatus
CAGATATTTTAATAATGACCTGGTAAAAGAAGCAATATTTGACTTGAAAGAAAGTTTTTAAGAATGAGTGTAAGCCATGAATGAAAAACTTCAGTTGCTCATTCATGGCTTACATGCATGCTTGGCTTCCAGGCTTTTATGTGTTCTTGTCATAGCGGATGTGAATCCAGTTTTTGAATTACATCCTCATTGTGCAGCTCTAGAGTGTTGGCAAAGATCTAATTATTTTAATGTGTGCTGAGCAGGGACATTTCTGAAAGTATCAGGACAATACGACTTGTGTAACACATGACTGCTCTAAGTCTTAAAATAAGAGGTAAAATCATTAGTGAACAAGATGGAAACACACAAACCATTACCATTTAAGTAATTGTCTTACCTTGATCTCTTTTCGAGTTTCACCTGGTTTAAATACAAGGGTCCCCTTGTTAAATTCATAATCTGATCCAGCATTGGCAGACCCGTTTTCTGTACAGTAATCCACATAGAATGTGTTCTGGCCTGTGCCTCCATCAAGGACCACCCACAGGCTAACTGAGCCACAGTTTTCTGTGCATTGGTATAGCACATTCTCAAAACAGATATTTGAGCAGTTTGCTCTGTCTTGGTCTTGTTCTTGAGAGCGTATTTTTTGATCTGCTGCATGCTTCTTTAAGATGTTTCCAGCACCGATCATCATTCGTGTTGCTTGGACGCGGTAAAAGGCACGACTCTTCTTCTGGTGAACAAGGGCAGAGTAGTTAGCCATCTCGATCAACTGGTCCAGGTCTTTATCTGGATGCTTTTCCTTCAGCTCTTTTAATATACGGACCACCTGTCCAGTAGAAGAAATAAATACTGTCAATTGAAAAACTTGAACAGTAGATGTCTAGGAGCTTCCCCATGTACCTTCAGATACTAGTTCTTACATTACTCAGCATTCTAGTCGGTGTATAATCTTTCATTTTAGATAATCTCTTTGGATGTTATAATCCAAAGTGTTCTGTTATTTAAAAATTTTCTGATTCCAGGGCATTAAACTAATTCCTATATCAGATAAATATAAAATGTTTGATTGCAAAACATTCCTTTCAAGTCATTTACTAAGAGGAAAAAACATCTTTCCAATCGGTCTGGCAGTGCTGGCAGATGGTACACAAATATACACTCACTGGCCACTTTATTAGGTACACCTGTCCAACTGCTTATTAAAACACATTTCTAATCAGCCAGTCACATGGCAGCATCTCCAAGCACAAAGAAAGGTAACAGTCACTCAAATAACCACATGTTACAATTGAGGCATGCAGAAGAGCATCTCTGAACGTATAACACATTGAACCTTAAGGCGGAATGGCTACAGTGGCAGAAGACCACAGCAGGTACCTCTCCTTTCAGTTAAACAAAAGGAAACTGAGGCTGCGTTTGCACTGGCCAATTAGAAAATGGAAATTTGGAAATAAATGTTGAGTGGTCTGATGATTGTCAATTTCAGCTGCGCCTTCAGATGGTAGTTTCAGAATTTTGTGTTAGCAACATGAAAGCATCAAAGCAATGTTTTAGACCGGTGGGGTTGGTGTAATGGTGATAATTCCTTGGCATAATTTGAGCCCCTTAGTACCAAATAAGCATCATTGTCAATGCCACACAGCCTAAATCAGTATTTTCGCTGACCATGTCCATACCTTTTGACTACACTGCACTCATCTTCTGATGCCTACTTTCAGACTGATAGCATAAAGTCTGAATAATTTCCGTCTGTTTTTTGTACATGACAATAAGTTTATCAGACTCAAATGGCCTCAACAGTGACCATAGCTGAATCCAATAGAGCACCTTTGTGATTTGGGGGAATGGGGGATTTTGTATCATAAAGCCGACAAAATGTGGAGCATCTGCCTGACTCTTTCACGTCAATAGGAACCTAACTTCCTGAGCAATGTTTCCAGGAGCTTTTTCAATCCTTCTAACAAAGGATAGAAGCAGTCCTGAAGGCAAAAGGGGGTCAAAACCCCTTACTAGCAAGGTCTATCTCATACAGTACTAGCCATTTAAAATTTCCCTACTTTCCTTGAATGGGCCGTTGGCTAGTCCTTGGCTGATCCCCTACAATTCCTTTTTAAACATCAATCTTTGCACAAAAATAGTTTTTCTGTCATGATTTGTGGACGTTAAGATCTAAAGAGAAATGCTTTCTCCTGGTCAGACCCTGTAATTTGGTGAAAGGGTGGAGTTAGAGTAGAAAAATATGCAAACCCAGGAGAAGGACAGGGTCGCTTCAGTTGCTCTAAGTTGGAGGGGATTTTGCTGGGAGTTACAGGGAAGTGGGCTTCCATTTGAATGGCATGTGACTGGGATGGGCCATTTTGAATGGCTGCTACTGTAAAGTGGCTGGTGACTATAATACATCTGCTAAAGATGCTCAGTGCTAAAAATCTTTAGAGGCTCAGAAAGGGCAAGTAAACACAATCAGGGCAAACACTTGCTGCATAATGTTGCATTTGAATACAGATATATCTGTTTCTTTTTTTTTTGTTGGGATCTGGAGGTCTGTCCACTTTCTCCACCATAGGGCGTATTAGATCTCCTGGAGCCGGAGCTGATTGTTCCACCTGTCGCTTGTTTGCTCATCAGGAGACCAGTATATAAGGAGGCAGAGGACGTCTCTCCAGTGCCAGAGTGTTTGCCAGTTATGGTTAGCAAGCCTGAGCCAACCTGCCTGTCTGAATCTCTGACTCCCTTGAAACCTGGACCTGATACGTTTTCTCCTCTCTGCTTCCAAGGTTGAACC
>NW_015150787.1:292384-313359 GCF_000732505.1 Cyprinodon variegatus
GACGGTCAGCGATCCAAGCCAAGAGGACACAGATCGGGAAATACAGCAGTGTTACTGCAGCTTCCCAAACCTGGTGAAAGACAAAATTTCAATTTTTATAATTTTTATATATTTTTTGTAAGATATTGTGTACATCTGATAGTAGTCATTTTTCACATCAAGAAAAGTGTTAGCTTTTAACACCAGTGTTGGAATGTTCAGCTTTTTCAGTAAAATCAAATAATAGATTTTCCCAAGTGGATAATTTCCTCAACACCATTTCATCATCTTTTGTCCTTCTGTAAATCTAGTTAAGGCTAATTTGAGATTATAGTTCTTGTCAACCATAAGGAATATAGCCCATTTTGATCTCCTTTCCTGGACGGGGCCGCCTATGAAGCTGGATGACAGTTGCCTTTTGTATCTTCGCTTCTTTTTCTATGTCTGCTTCTGTCTCCTTGAATCCCAGTCGGCCTCAGCAGATGGCTGCTCACACTGAGCCTGGTTCTACTGGAGGTTTTTTCCTCTTCAAAGGGAGTTTTCCTCTCCACTGTCACTACAAGCATGCTTGATTTGGGGATTGCTGTAGAGTCAATGATTTGATGCAATCAGCCTGTTTGAGAAGGGTGCAAGTACCCAATTCAGTCCCCACAGCCTCCACTCTGGGTCCCTGAGCAAGACCCTCAACCTCACACTGCTCCCCGGGCACCACACAATGGCAGCTCACTGCTTCCCAAGGGGATGGGTTAATTACAGGGGAAAATTTCTCCAATGTGAGACCAATAAAGTTCAATTAATATTATTATTTTTATTATTAAGCTCAGCGCTCCTCAAGCACTACAGTGACTTAAGCTTTGATGAATCAATAACAAACGACTCGAAGTCTAATTTTGCATTCATTTGTTTCTATTATCTTCCTCCTCTACCTGATTACAATTCACAACCTTTGTTGTACGTATTTAAAGCAATAAGTTTGTTATGTCAGCCTCGTCCTTTCTTACTTGGTTGCTAGTTATATGTTTCTGTATGCAGTAATAGATGTTGAATCATCATACCCTTCCCTGGCCAGAGAAGATTGAAATACATCAAGAAGGGATTCAACATTATGACATGTTACATGAATGAGGCTACACATAAAAAAAGCATTTTTTGACACGATTCCCAAATATTCTTGATGCACTAGACTGCACAGACATTAGCCTTATTTCCATCCAAATAGGAGATATATCTATATATATATATATATATATATATATATATATCTATATATATATATATATATATATACATATGTGTGTGTTTAATGTACATTCAATTTAATGTTCTTTTTCTCTCAGGTTCTCTTTGGTCCAATCACAGGTCTGTGTGAGCATTAACATGGTGTGCAGCAAAATAAAGGTGATTAATCAAGTTTATCATATCTGCTCATTGACGAATAATGGAACCGGGAAACAATCCCAAGTCACACCCAAAGTCCATAATTTAAAGAAATACACCAAAGAAGGTCTAAATTCCACCACAAAAATTAATATTAGTCTATCAATGTTAACATCTGTCATGTTGAAAATGAAAAATATACTACTTAACTAGTTTGACAAATCATGAATTTGTCATCAGCCTCATGCTCTCTTGAACCTTTTGAGCCTGGCTTAGCCTTTGTGAAACATAATGCCAGGATGCACTGATTTTGCTAAGTAAAGCCTGGCTTTATCGTTTATCCTGAATTTCTTACCTCTACTTTTGACCATAGGATTCTGAAGTGAATTACATGTCTATAATGTGGTGTGGTATGTGAAACTCAATTAAATTCAGTTTTTTTATATAGCTCCAATTCACATCAAGTCATCTCAGGTAACTTTCCAGAGACAATTAAACCAGATCATCCAGTCCGATTGGTTCAAATTTTTTCTCTAAAGAAAGCCCGTTGATTGCATCGCCTCATTGACTCTTCAGCAATCCCTCACACCAAGCATGCATGTAGCAACAGTGGAGAGGAAAACTCCCTTTCAAACTGGAAGAAACCTCCAGCAGAACCAGGCTCAGTGTGAGCAGCCATCTGCTGAGGCCGACTGGGGTTCAAGGAGACAGAAGCAGAGAGAAAAAAAAAAGCTGAGATACAAACGGAAACTGACAACCAGCTCCACAGCTAAGGCTTTCATGTTACATCATTTTAAGACATGTACGACAGTAAATCTTTAGCAGCCCTGGACTGCTGATCAAATGATCTATGAATGTAATAACATAATTTTCTCTTTCATCAAACTAAAAGAGCCTTTGAATCAGTGTGATGGTTATGCTAGAGACTTACCTCAACAATCCCTGGGGAGATGACAGCCAAGATGAGGTACAGCCAAATGTAGGCAAAGATACTCCAGAAAGCTGTGATAAAAAACACTCGCAGGTGTTTGATCTTGCGAGACTGACCATCAGGAATTACTGACACACACAGACCAATTATCACAAGCATATTAAAGGCCGCACTGCCCACTATGGTGCCTGGGCCAAGCTCCCCAGCATTGAAGTTGTGTCCACACACCTGTATAAGGGAAGCAGGAATAGACTTTTACCATCAGGGTAGGGTAAATATGACTCATATTTAGTTCACCACTAAGGGTCACTTTTATTTGCATTTTTTAATCTATTAAGGCTTAATGGGCACTTACACAACAAAAGACATTAGTATTTTCTTGTGTTTATGAAATAAAGTACCTCGATGACAGAGAGCAGGATCTCTGGTGCAGAAGAACCCAATGCCATAAGTGTCAGGTTGGACACAGTTTCATTCCAGATCCGTACGGTTTTTACAGTTGTTTCTCCATTAGGTTGGGTGATAGTCACCTCCTTCTCCTGATTTGGTCGTAGCGTTTCATTTAAATGAAATAAAAAATCTGGTCATTATTATGTTCATATACAAGATCATAGAGCAAAATCAAGCCAATTTAGTATTAAAGTGTAATACTTCTTTGCCTTTGGCCTAAACCTCTGACCGACTATTCTTAAGAAAATCTTAACTTTACCCATTTCCTTCTCAGATGCCTACCTACAATATTAAGATGTCTTGTTTTCTGAAACAAAGTTGGGGAATTTAACATTTGTGTAATTCTCAGATTTTTTTATGTTTTCCCCTGTTCTTAAGTTTTTCCTTCATCTAACAATTGAGAAATTCTGGGCGGAACCAATACTTGATCCATTCCACTAGAACAACATTATTATAACCATCTAATAGAGCAGGGGAGGGAACATAAGCATAGCCTTTATACATGAGTGTATCCAAAACCTTAATCTTTGTCCCTAGCATAGATCCATCATTGGGATTCATGACGTTGTAGACTTTGGAACAGCTACTCAGCATTGTGTGAGTAGCAAAAGTTCCCAGTTCCAAGGTATCTTCTGTTAGCATGTTGGAAATATTGGTTCTACATCAAGCTTGGTTAACCATGCACTTATTTTGTTGTGTCCCCTCCCTCGTTCAGTGGACAATGTAAGACTGGAGAGGGATATGGTGAATGTGGCTCCAAACCTCTCAACACCATCCTCCATTCATAGACCTGTCAATAGTCTGGCCTCTATGAAGGGCTCCTCTTGTTTTTTTAGATCCAGACTTTGCATCCTATTTTAGCTCCTGATTTTTTTTATGAGATGTCTTTCACAGAACAAACTTTCTTCCTATTCTTTTTGGTAAAACGATGCTTAATGACAGAAAGGACATGCTTTGTCTCACCCTTCTCTGGAGGTGATTTTGTGGTTTTTGCTGGCTGATCGAGTACTTCCTTGACTGTTGCTCCCACTGAGTAAAACCCTCTACAGTATATGGCACTAGCACAAACTGCACTGAGATACCTTATCTTACATTATTTGGTGGCAAACCGGTTAAGGAACCCGATGACTAACCTTTGAGCTGCAGTTGACTAAAAGGGTTTTCTGAGTTGACTGTTTCCAGCCCAAACATAAAGCCTGAGCACCTCAATAAAAACAATCCCAAATCAGAACCTCAATATAAAAAAAAAGTACAAAACATAAATCTATCACACCAATGACAATGAAAACATAAGCACACTACACAAAGCTGACACTAACTTCCAAATTCGGGAAATGGCCAAACGGGCCATTTAACCTCTCATCTAAACTGCCCTATGTGCCTTTATTCTAATGTAGTGATAAAAACCACAATAGTTAGATACTATTAAACCTGGATAATAATAAGGCCCTGAAACTAAACAATAGCCCAACAGATTTGCTTTCACAAGTAGAAAAGATAGAAATTGAACTTTATTGATCTCACAATGGAGAAATGAACTCTCTGCATTTAACCCATCCCCTTTGGGGACCAGTGGGCTGCCACAGTGCAGCGCTCGGTGAGCGGTGAGGAATTAAGGGTAATGCTGAGAGAGTGCCTGCTGTGGAGTATGTTTGTGTAGAACAAAACCCCAAAAACACCCCCGCCCCCAAAAAAATAAAAAATATGCAAGCTTTAAAACTGCTATAAAGATGTACTAATAGCATCCTTAAGGCTACATTTTCAATATAATGTTTATTGTAATTTCAAGTTTCAACAAACAATGATCAAAACGTGAAAAGTTAAATGTATATTAAATTTAAACTTTGCATTCAAAATCATTCTCTCAAAATAATAACAGCATATTTAAAATAAAAGCTATATCAATGTACATATGAGAAGAAAATAGAAGGTTTTTGATTTAAAATATATAATCCCATTAGGCTTCACTACAACTTTTTAAAGGACAGATTAATTTTCTTGCTGACCCTGAGAATTTTTCAACCATGTAAACATGTGATGACAATAAAACATGTATGTTTGGTGCTGCTCTGCTTCAGGCTGATCCAGATTTATAGATGTCTTTTAAAGGCTGTAGTTCAATCTGACTATAAAAATTGTACTGAAATTACACAGATTTTAATAAAGGCTGGTGCAGGTGACTCAGTGTTTTTCTTCAAATGTCCAAGATCCCATACAAATAACTACAGACCCTTTTTATTTTATAGTGATCATTATATAGAAAGAAAGAAGGGACGGGGCTGCTGCTGGTGGGTAACCTGTTTCCTACTGTAATAAACAGGTGTGGGCTACTCTGTGGGCTCGGACTTATTCTATTTATTGGAATTTTTTATCTAGAAAATAAAAAAAACACAATAAGGCCACTGTGTGGCAAATAAAATCAACTATGTGTTTAAAAAGATAGCTTGACCACTATTAATTTACGATTTATGAACCACTTTAGTTTAAATACTATATTTTCCCTTGATGTGGAAAATGGCTCTTGCTTTGGTTCAGTGAGTCACATTATTTAAACTGCCACCTGCTTCTAGTTAAAATTAATGTAGTCTAAAATAAAATAACTTCTTAGATTATCTGAAACATATTTTTGTGTTAAAAAAAAGTAAATCTGTAGGGGAGCAATGAAACAATGTCTATTTATCTGAAACAGACGTGACACAATTTCAGTATATGAATGACTCTAACAGGTTCTCAAAATAAAAAGCAATGATACCTGAGATGTAATGACTTCTATAGATGCCATGAAGCGGTCAGCAATGATGGACACTCCAAGGAATATGTACATGAGAGAGAGGAAGTAAACAATTGCTCTTCCTGCTTGTTCCCCAACTGGAGGGTTGAGAGGCAGCCACACTGGAAGCAGAATACCAGGCTTACACACTACAACACCTGCACATTTCTTTTTTTCAGACACTGTGTTGTTTGTAGATGGCAGAGTTTGGTCAGGAGAAGATCTTTGATCCAGGACCTGAGGACTGATGGATATGCAGTGGTGGCACAGGAGGAGGACGAAAAGGAAGAAAGGAGGGTTACGATGACCAGAGGAGTGTCCCATGCTTTCTGAGTCAGATCGCAGCTCGGGAGCTGAAGTTCAGAGGAGGAATCGCTGGATCGGTCCTTTAGAAACAAAGAAAACCAGCTTTTAGAGAAAATAATTAATGAGCTTAAAATATTTAGAGGATATTATTAGACCAAATAAACTTTACTGACCCAGACACTCTAAACAGTGATGATAAAATGTTTTGAATCTTATATTTGTTATAAACAAGCTAATAGAGACACACTTCTATCTATTCTATTTAAAGTTTAGGTAACATATTTGTTGATTATAAATGGATCAGCTGTTCTGATACCTATTGTTGACTACTGTATTCTGAGAAAAATCAAAATTACGAAATTAAAACACTACCCTTAATAATGAGGCAGGGATAGAGGTAGCACAAGTACAGCTTCTAGATTGTGTGAGCACAGATTTTATACTATTTTGCCCTTTTTTTTGCTTTCTTCACAAAAAAAGTACATCTTCAAAATTGCATGCATGGGTTGTAAATAAAATATTGCAAGTAATCAATTTTAATTCCAGCTTGCAAGGCAACAATGCATGAAAGGCCAAAGGGGTTAATACCTCTGCAAAGGCACGCTAACTCTTTTAGGTGTCAGACTCCTCTCCTGTGGAGCCAATTTTAGTCTGAGAGGCATACACACAGATGTTGCAATACAAACACTGCTGGACCATATTACTACAGTGTGAGACAGCTAAATAACTGTGATGCACATTCCTTTATGCTGCTGGCCAAATTACTAGTCCATGTACCTTTAAGACAGACACAGTAAGATTTAACAGCTGTGGTGTGTGTGCCTTGGAAAGAAAGGCACATCTGCATTATTCTTTGCCTAGAATGACGGTGATGCAACAGACCCAACCCTAAGATGTAACGACTGAAAGACAAACCTGCTTCTGGAGGACTGTGATACAAGCAAACCAAACCCTCCAATGTCAAGCCTCTTTAAAGCATCTGTGATCGCTGGCAAACCAGACCACTATTTCCTGAAATTCCAAAAGCCTGAATGCAGTGTCGATTCCTGTCTGCTGCTGGTTCTTTTGGGTGTTGAAAATTCGAGGCTGCAAAGTCTGAATGCAACTTTTAACTCAATAGTTTATTATAGTGTATAATTCCGATAATTACGCTACAAATTCCTCTCAAAGGTATTTGATGTTGGTTGGTTTAGTTGAGATGAAAATATTATGTTTACACAAAGCTGTTGTTACTTAAAACATGCCTGTAGTAAAAGCACAAAACAAAGCAGCTATCTTTTCAACCGCATCTGGACCGTGGTCATCACTCACTGACACCAAAACCCTGTGCAGGAGAGAGGCCCAGACTCTTCATCATCCGCATACACCACAGTAATGTGAAGGACCACATCCTCTGCATCTCTGGTCAGAAGAAGAAGCTTTTGTACAAGGAGAAGTTATTACACATCTTTCCCAACTTCACCCAAGAAGTCAAGAAGAAGTTTGCAGCTTCACCGAGGCGAGGTAGCAGAGGATGTAAAATTTGTGCTTCGCTTTCTTGTGCCATAACCATTTTTTTTTACATTTGATTCCCAGTGCAATAGCTATGTATATATATATATATATATACATATTTATTTATTTTTTTACTTGGCAGTGAAATAACATTTCCATTCCATAAAGTTCAGCAGAGATCAAATAAACTGTGGGAAATAAAATAAATCATGGTGCAAAAACGCATTGATATGGAAGTTCACAGCATTAAATATATGTGGTGCAAATATGCCTCTTCCCAGAGGGCAACAGGGTGAACAGTCCATGGTGGGGGTGTGAGGGGTCATTGATGATGATGCGGGCTTGGGACATGCAGTGCAGGGATAAAATGTCTTTCATGGAGGGAAGAGGAGCCCTGATGATCCTAATAGAGATTACAACAACCAGGACTACAGAGAGGAGGTGGTGCACCTGGTGGACTGGTGCAGAGATAACAGCCTGATCCTGAACATGAAGAAGATGAAAGAGATCCTCTTCGACTTCAGGAAGAACTGACCTAACCACGCTCCACATTTCATCAACAGCTCAGCTGTAGAGGTTGTCAGCAGCACCAAATTCCTGGGGGTGCACCATCACAGACAACCTCACCTGGACTATGAACACCTCCTCACTGTACTTCCTGCGGAGGATGAGAAGAGCCCACCTGCCCCTGCCCATTCTAACGACCTTCTACAGAAGCACCATAGAGAGTATTCTGACCAGCTGTCTAACTGTGTGGTGTGGAGGCTGCAGCGCCTCAGACTGGAGGAACACGAGAAAAGTGGTGAGAACAGCAGAGAGGATCATCGGGGCTCTTTTTCCCTCCATTAAAGACAGCGCTGCATGTCCTGAGCCTGTAAAATCATCAATGACCCCTCACAACCACACCATGGACTGTTCTCCCTGCTGCCCTCTGGGAAGAGGCTTCGCAACATCTGCTGCAAAACCAGCTGTTATGATCTTTGCGCTAATGGCTGGCTTTACTGCTCATTGCATTCACCTGTCTAACTCTGCCCGGATTCTCATTACTACTCGTCTGAACCACCTGCGTCTACTTAAGGGACTTGCATCCAGCTATCAGTAGGGCTGGGTACCGAACATCGGTTCTTTTATGGTACCGACCGAAATGCTTCATGGGATGACATGGGAGTTGGCTCGGAGCTTGTCTGCCTTCTTTCGTGTTCCCTGGACGGGGCCGCCTTTTACAGTTGCTTTTTGTATCTCTGCTTCTGTCTCCTTGAACCCCAGTTGGCCTCAGCAGATGGCCGCTCACAATGAGCCTGGTTCTGCTGGAGGTTTCTTCCTGTTAAAAGGGAGTATTTCCTCTCCACTGTCGCTACAAGCATGCTTAGTAGGAGGGATTGCATTTGAGTCAAAGATAGAAAACTTTGAATCAATTTGACTGTTGGTGAACTGTAAAGTGCCTTGAGATGAAGTGTTGTGAATTGGCGCTATATAAATAAACTGAATTGAATTAAATTATCTTCTGCAATATCAAGGATCCATTAGGCAAGACAATGAATAAAATAAAGAGGTTAGCAGATTCAAGTGATGCAAACAAAAAGCCATGCTAGAAAGCTCTCAGAATTTTGCTGTAGCGCTACAGTCTTTATTCCATTTGAACATGTGTATGGAAATAGATACTTAGGTTTTGCATCTTTGATGCAGCCTGAGCTCAGCTAGCTCATTATAGAGTTGTGATTCAGAACTGCCCAGAGGCCCTGCTGCATCGCATTTCACTTTCCAAAGTCTGCTATGGTTACCTCTGCCTCAGGCAGAGGGCCATTTTACATCAGCAGTAGCCAAGGTGAGTAGCTCTTTCCAAATAATTCATAAAGTCATATTGGAAAAAAAACAACTATACAGCTAATAACCTAGGATAAGTGTTAAATAAAAATTGTACCATTAATATAAAGTCCTTATAAAATCTTATCCTTTGAAACTAAACTTTATTTTTCACAGCTTGGCATAAATCCAGATATATACATTTAACATATTTATAAGGATTAAAGAGATAAACAAAAATGTTTATCTATTAAACAAAGGCTTAAACATTTTACAATAGTCTTTAATGTCTAACTAAGATTACAAACTCAGGAGTTTAACCAATTAGAGCCAGATTGGGTTCATAGAAAGATTTATTTTGATAGATGATGCCACGGTGTTCCTTCCAGATGGTCACAGCAATCAGTAGAGCTTTGAAAGAGAAGAGCAGCCTGATAAGATCCGGTACTGGAACAGTTTGATGCATTATTGATAGCTGCATTCATCTAAATACAGAAGGATATTTTTTTCCCCCTTTTTGTCACCTACAAGTACGTATCTCAGTAAAATATTTTTGATGAACTGCAAGGTGGATTTAACAGTTGGATAATATAGCAATAATTATCTGTTTATTTTTTTGAGAATTACTTAGATTTTTTTTTTTTTGCCTAATCTATACAGATCACTGCTGTGTTTGTGACAAAAATAAATATAAATCAACTCTGTGGCTTTCCTGGAAATATTTTTTTTTCATTATTCAAGAAGTTGGACACAAACACTTTTAAATATTTATATATGTGTGTGTAAACAATGGTGAATATAACTTTAAATAAGTGAATAAAAAATAAAAATAGAATAAAAAAAGACTTACTCTCTGCTTATAGGTATTTCATGTCTGGGAGGCAGGGGTCACTGGCTGTTGACAGCTCTTTGGTCCACTTTTCCTCTTCATGCCCAGCAAACACAGAGCTCATCTCCCCTTACTGCCTCTGTCTGTCAGCACAACACATAAGTGATTGCCTAGGTTATCTTACACTGATTGGACTGGAGTGCCAGCAGGAAAGAGTTAGCACCTTTACCAGTTTAATATTTCCTTACTGTTCACAGACAGAGGGGTACAGCAGATTGGGGAAGGTTCAGTCACATATTGAAATAACTCAGCAGTAAAGGTGAGATAAATCATTTAAGTAATCGGAAACAGCAGCTCAAAACAGGCTGAGTCAAAGGAAAAAATGTTTGGTAAATGCAAAAACGTCTGGAGACTGGATAGAAATTAGTTACTGTTATGCAATGTAGATTAGGCCGTTGCTCCAAGCACCTCTACTTGTAACATGAATGGATCAGCCATTAGAGTCAAGCCTCTACAGTACCAGGTAGTAAAATATTGCAATTTTTATGGTAAAGAAGGAGAAACTCTATTCCTCTCACAACTTTAATTAAACTGTATGTTGTTTAATTTATTTTACCACCTCTATGGAAATGTAATCTTATAACATGATATGTATCAATTTCAAAACAACAGTCAAAGGCTATTATATTAATAATATGAATTGACCTTTAGTGATCTCACATTGGAAAAAATGTACCTCTGCATTTAACCCATCCCATTGGGGAGCAGTGGGCTGCCATCGTGGGGCGACCGGGAAGCAGTTTGCGGGTTAAGGGTCTTGCTCAGAGACCCAGAGTGGCAGTTTGTGGGAGTGGGGCTTGAACTCAGAATCTCAGGATTCCAAGCTCTATGCTCTAACCCAGGCATNGGTTATAATGATTGCAGTAGACCAAAATCCTGTTAATCAGCTTTCAATTAAAATCAGCTGTGCTGGAGCAAGGAAACCTCTAAAACCTGCAGGACAGGGGGCCTTGAGGACCGAGTTTGGGAATGCCTGCTCTAACCGCTAGGCCGTCACTCCCCATATGTCAGCAAAGCGGTTTTAAAGTCAATGCACAAACAGCTAAAACTGTAATAACCTTAAAACCATCCGTTTTATATTATATATGATCCTGAGCTGCTAGTTTATACTGACCACACTCTTCAGTGTGGATGGTGTTAGTGGTAAACGTAGCAGATTGTTCATCATGGAGCTAGCCTTCCTGCATCTATTGGACCATGCCAGAGGCATAGGTACAGGCCATTTACCACTCTGCAGGTGTTTTGATAACTTTTGCAGTATTGGTTCTGACTTTTAGTCTGGTAGGAAGGACTTTGTTATGTAACTGCCTTGGGGACATTTTGTCTAAATGTTGGAAGGATGGCACCTGGGCCCTGTTTCAGAAGGCACATACATCAGAACTCAGAGTAATTTCCTGGATGATCCCTGAATGCCCAAGAATAGCTGATATCCCAATTCATGTCTATACTGAAAGATACTCTTTTCAAATGCTGTTTCCTATTACTTGTTGCTGCTATTTTCAAATATCCTTTGTCGTAAAAAATTTCCATAGCTGTATATTGGTTATTTATTCTCTTGGTGCACAGTTTTATAGTGTCAAAACACTTTACAGTATTTTATTGTTTATCTTTTAACTCTTCACTATTATGCAATGTCGGTGCTTCGACAGCGAAATAATATTTAAAGGCAGGATGGTAATCTGGATGACCTGACTGCACAGATAAATTTTTAAGGCGGACTTTCTCATTTAAAAACATATTAAAACTGCTTTTTTCAAACAACAAATATAGCTGCCATTGTTCCAGGCAAAGAAAGAATCGGGTAGCTCCGCCTAACTAACCTGACAACAGCCAGATGCATGTCTCGCTCCGCCCAGCTCCACTCATGCATCTGGCTGTTGTCAGGTTACCGCCTAACACCCATCAGACCCACTTTTCAACTGCGCAGCTGGAGCAGCGTCAGAATTAAAATTGTACAAGCATCAAAAAATGAAGCAGCACATGCATTTTTACTGCTCCTGCTGCTTGCGGTGTGAATGTGCAGCAGTCATCAAATGTAAATAGTGTGGGAGAAAAATATGGTGCAAAAAACTCATTGATGTGGAAGTTTAGAGCATTACATATATATGGTGCAACTATGCAGTGTTTTGGTTTGGTGTTAGTGTCATGCAGAGTCTGTGACATGATTTAAAGTTTTTTCAACAGTTCAGCTGTCTAATGGCAGTGGGGAAGAAGCTGTTGTGGAATCTGCTGGTCCTCCATCAGATGCTGCGATGCTTCTTTTCAGAGGGCAGCAGGGAGAACAGTCCATGGTGGGGGTGTGAGGGGTAATTGAGGATGTTATGGGCTCGGGATACGCAGCACAGGGATGAAATGTCTTTTATTGAGGGAGGAGGAGTCATGATGATCTTTTCTGCTATTTTAAAATTCTTCACCTTCTTCTACACCACACAGTGAGACAGCTGGTCAGAACGCTCTTTACGGTGCTTCTGTAGAAGGTCGTAAGGATGGGTGGGGGCAGGTGGTCTCTCATCCTTCGCAGGAAGTTCATGTGCTTTTGTGCCTTTTTGAAATATGCATTGGAATTGCCTCAGTCAAGCATAACAACCCCCTTCTTTGCAGAAATGAACAAACCATCAAACCATGGCTCATCGAGCTAATAACTATGGATTAAATTTAGAAATGCTGCAGGACTCAAACCCCCCTGTAAGCCCTGAGAAGCTAGCCCGCTATTTTCTCTTTATCTGCAAACCATAGCAAGTGTTAGCCCATGCATGCCTCCTCCCACTGCAACAAGCTGAGAGCCAGGCCCTCCGTCAGAACTGGTTCAACTCGACCACTGGAGAGTGGCACCTGCCTCTGCCATACTACGGGTGTTTGACATGATATTAGATTGTGAAGGATTAGAATATGTAGGGGAACTCTGGAGAACAGCATATAGATTGTTTTGGTCTAATTCTATTAATCGCAGTTCTATGCCGATCCACCAACCCAACTCACATATTACATAGTCAACCTGACCGACCAATCATAACAATAAAACGAATAGTAACACCTTCCTTCCTCCTTGTCTGTGTGTAGCGGTAGCCGCATGAAGAGCAATGGATAAAAGACAAACAGAGGAGGTGATTAAAAAACTTGACTTCCATTATATGAACTGGTCTGGTTTCTCACCAAATGACAAGGCACATACAAAACTCATTTGCAAAGTTTGCCTTGACATGGCTCACAAGTCTGATGACAGCACGACAAAGTTGTTTAATCACTTGAAAAGAAAGCACCCAAAACATGCTGGACCCTAAAAGACAATGTTAACCCAGGCATTTGAAGAGACAACCATGAGAGGGAAAGAGCTAACAGAACCAGTTACTTTTTGTCTTGCAAAATATACAATTCCACTCAAGATAGTATAGAAGTTAACCAGTGGTATGAGCTGCCTGGCCAAAAAAAAACATTTCTCCAATACTGCCATTCCATGTCTCAGGTGAATGACTATATTCTTTGGATGTGTTAGCAAATCTTGTTCCATTAGGATTCAAATATGTTAGGAAAGCTTCTTGGGCCTAAATTGCCTGTTTTTTTTTTTCAATAATACATGTAAGACTGTGATTAACATCCATCCCTACAACATACTGCCATTTCTTTCTCCTCTTTCTCCCCGAACTGCAAGGGCAGAGGACTGCTTTTGCCCCTATAAATTACAACCCTTAAAGAATGCTTTCAGGACTGCAAAGGCTGCTGGTTTCGTTGGATGTGTAGGAGGAGAAGGTGGGGTCGATATAAATTTAGATTACTATAAATTTATTTGAGCATGTAAATATCTTTTACTATCAGAAATTGAGGTTATTCTGCTGCTACATTACCCAAATTTTAAAAGGCAATCAACATAATGTTCACCGCTCGAGAGTAATTTGTTTATCTTAAGTGTTTAAGATGACATGACAGAGATAACATCCTGAAAATTACTGTGGCTTTTTCACTTTGGAGGAAAACAAATTCCTAAAATACCCCAGTTACACGAGCAGCCTGTGATCTAGTTACAGCCAAATCAAGGCTGTTAGAATGACTCAGTGTTCAGTTTTCTTTCTGTTTGCAGGTGAAGTAAAGAAAGGAAAGGGATCCATCCCTTTAATAAATAACAGGGCTTTGGCTTGCTGCTGTTGAAGCAGATGAATCACAGGGTAAGATAATCTATCTGGCCACATAGGCAGACACACAAACAGGGTGACAGAGCCAAATCAGTAATAGGACATTGAATCTTGCTATTAGACCATTTGTTATAACAACAGCATTTTAATGCATTCTAAATGTACAACTGGACATTGCTAAGGTCCTCCTCAAAAACACTTACTGGGTCAGCCCACTTTCATTACCGAGAACATTACCACCAGCCTGCACCTAACATTTCCAAATATTGCACTCATTATACACACATAAACTTTTCCATTACTAAAGACTAAAGAGGATAAGAATATTGCTATCACCGATTTTGGTATAAGTAAGCCACAAAAGACTTAAGAATGAGGTTCAACTTAATCTCAATAATGAAAAATTGTTTAGTTGAAAGAAGTCACCCATCGAGCTGAGCGCCGATCACAGATATTAGTGTCTGACAGTCTCCGATCATGGCATCAAATCCATAAATTCTTCAACTGCCCTCTCATGTACTTTGACATTATATAATTGGTATCCAAATAATGGATGAGAAAGTATCATGAATTGATCGTTGTGTTAGTTAAGGAAGCAGTATTTTAAAGCACTTTCATGGTCTGGCAGGGGGATCCAAACACCAGGCACAGGATACAGGGAGGTGAACAGACGGTCCAGTAAGAGGGTACGTCTTCTGATGGAGTCTTGGTGCGGGGATGCTGGTGTTTATTTATGATGTGCTGATGAGGTATTGAAAGACAGTGATAAGGTGCAGCACTGGGGTGCATGGAGGCCTCAGTCCTCAGCAAGTCGTTCACAGGTTTGAATCCCAGCCTGTTGACCTGTGCTGCATGACTTCCTCTCAATCCCATTTCTTGTCTGGTACTATTAAATAGTCTACTGATGCCAAAAAGAGCTTAAGTAAGTGGCCTTTAATTGAAGTTATTTTATTTTTTAGAAGAAACAGCTCTTATTAAAATAGTTTTTTTTGTTAAACTTAAATTAGTGTGACAAGTTTTTTTACTAAGATAAAGGAGATTGTTTGATCATTTTAACTTAACTGTGAACAATTAAACCTGTTTTTGGGGCAGGTTTTTTACTTGAACCGGTGTTGGCAAGGTTACATTTTAATCTTTTCAGAATAAAGTTCAGGTTGTCTGTGCAAAGCAGACTACTGTCTGTTAAAGTGTTATTGAGTAGTTTTCATCTTGTGAAAGTTTCCACCTTGTGAATCTCGAGCAGGTTAAAATGTTGCAGCATGACCTCAATATGCTACTCAAGGAACACAGGGTCGATTTAAACTATGTGCCTTTTGATTTTTATTAGAATGACTAAAAAAAATGTTAATAGTAGAATTCACAGATTCACAGCTTTTTTGAACCTGTACATTTTCAACAGAAATAAGTAAGATTATGATTTGTAACACACCCCTACTATATTTGAACAATGCTACTCTCTGCCCTTCTTTTTGATTCTATTTTGTGTAAAAGAATAGATTCCATGTTGGGGCAGAATGTCATGTGTTTCCTATGGCTCAAATCTAATTATAATCCGGAAATCATAACATGGTCATGCACCTCAAAGTCCAATAAAAGTAGCTAAGCTTTTTAGCTTAAATTTAGCTTTTTAGTAGCTTTTTCTGTAAGTGAACATACACTGTTTCCATCAGCTCAAAATGACAATCAATCTGAACAGCAGTGCAAGCCTGGGCGAGCACAAGGCTTAACGTACAATGCAGTCCTTTACAATTATAATAATTTAACTTTAATGATCTCACATTGGCGAGATGTGCCTCTGCATTTAACCCATCTCCTTGGGGAACAGCGGGCTGCCATTGTGCGGCGCCCGGGGAGCAGTGTGGGGTTAAGGGTCTTACCCAGGAACCCAGGGTGCAGGCTGTGGGGATTAAACCGGGTACTTTCAATCTTTCCAGAGCACTGCTCTAACCCACTAGGCCAACACTCCCCCAATCAGGGGTCTAACAATTTCTTTTTTACAAGCATTTGATTCATATCAGGATTTATGGTTTCTGCTTTGATTCACGTGTGATGATTCATTTAGAATGATCTAATCCGAATCAGTGACTTTAAATAATTCAGGAAATATTAAGCCAGAAATGTAGCCAGTGTGACTGTGAAATAAATACCAGCACACTAGAAATCTCCAAGATATATATATATATATATTAGTGCTGTCAAAATTATCGCGTTATTAACGCGTTAACGCGAGGCCATTTTAACGGCGATAATTTTTTTAACGTGAGATTAACGCTATGTGGTTTTATGGTACAATTTTCCAAGTACATCCCGCTGCAGCCTACGGGAAGGCGGGGCTATTTTCCCCCAGTCTATGCATTTCTCATAGGCTTCGAGAGCGGAGCTCCTCAAGGAAAAAAGACGCTCATACACTGGGTGACGCTAGTGCCTTTTCTTTAAGCCCCACCACCAACAAACAAGTTGAGTGTCTGGTAACTAGTAGCAACCTGAAATACGCTGAGAAAACAGATTACTGAGGTGAAATGGAATCTGCTACGGCACTCTTGCTGTCTGTGTACGCCACAGGTCGGTATCGTGTGTGTGTGTGTTTGTGTGTGTTGCTTGTGTGTGTGTTCTCATTTTTGTTAAGAGGCTGAAAAGTAACTTTCTAGAGCATAGACTACCTCCATCTAGTGATGTCGGTCTATTGATTTTGATGTATTGATTGAAAATTGTTCATTATTATCTTGGTTAATTGACATCTAATGTTAACTCTACTACATTTTATAGCAGTAGGGTAAAATGCTTGTCTTTGTTCAAAAGACTGTATTAACTGTAAAGACTGTCTTTTACATCAGCCTGTTTTCAGGGCCTTTTTTTTGGCTACATATTTGTTATTTTTTGCTACATGCCTCCCCATCTTCTTGCCATATGTTTCTATGGCATAAATCAGTATCTGTGACCTGTTCTCATTTAAAAAAAAGAACATTGGCACAAACCTAGCCTGTATGTATTTTTTGTATGTCATCGAGAGTATTTAAATGATTTTCAATCAGGAAAAAAATGTGCGATTAAAATGCGATTAATCGCGAGTTAACTCAGGCATTGATGAGATTAATCGCGATTAAAAAAATTTAATCGATTGACAACACTAATATATATATATATATATATATATATATTTTTTTTTTTTTTTTTTTTTAAGGGGAACTTCTTTATAAATTAAATGAATATGGCTGTCTGCCTGACTGTGTGTTTCCTGGATGGTAGAGTTGGACAGTCGACGGTTGACCGCCAGTAACTACTGTGGCTTGGTAATAATTGTAAAAAACCTCTCACTCTGTGATTCTCCACCATTCGCCAGGCTTTGGTGAAGTCTGCACCGCTTGTGCATGGCCATGACGTCACAGACAGACAAACTTGATCACGTCACATTTAGTGTCTTTTATCATTAAATTTCTCACATAAAAAGCATGCAAAAAGAAAAAAAATACTGTGCTTTAACGTTTTATATCCTAATATCGATAAAATCGATTACATACCATTTAAAACTATTTTAGACTTTGCCAAGAAGTAATTGGTCCATCGATTAAATGTCCAATCATTTCACCTCTAATTACAAACCATTTCCCCTTGAACTTAAACATTTTTGCAGGTTTGTTATAAACAAGATTTTACAGGAAACATTATTCTCACTTCTGAAAACTTGTAGCGATGACATAAATCCAGATTATTATATAATCACCTGAACAATAATTTGAACAAAGAACAACTAACTGGATTAAAATGATGTATAGTTCATTTTTGAATTTTCTGTTTCAAAATAAAGCAAGAAAAAAAAGAAAATAAACCAGTTGTTATTTTGTTTTAAGAACAATTAGAAAAACCTACATCTCAAAAGGAAAAAGGCTGCCTTTTTCCTATTTTATTGGTTGGATTGAGGACATGCTAAATATTTCAAATATAATTTTTGTACCTACTTGCAGAATTGGCAATTATGATCTGAATGTCTAAATACAACATTTTTAATCAGCAGATGTAAACAGGGAGAATTTTTCATTGTTTGCATGTTCGGCTTATTTAAAGCCACAGAGTGTAATATTTCAGCTACATCTAATGATCAGACTGCAGACTCTAACAACAGGAACTGCTCCACCAACACCTTCTCCTCCTCCAACAATGAAAATATCTGGATGGCTTTTTAGCCCTAGACTGTTTCATCTTCCTACCTGCAGCACAGACGTCCACCACCTGCTGCTTTCTTTCACCCTGCTCTGTTGCTCTGTCTGCACACAGGCTCCTCTGATACTTCCACCTACTTCCACCTTCCACAGTTACCATCTAGAGGCTAGCCTCGGCCTGCCACCATGTCTTTCTGCTCTGTCTCCCTGGTGGACTTTTCAGATGAACTGCTGTCCTCTTCCTGCCCAACTGCAGCCCCTCTCCCTTCAGTGCTCTGTCCTGTGGGGGACACAGACAGTGGTGCCGGGGGCCCGCTCACACCCCCCTTTGGAGACCATAATAAATCCCTGTTACATACTACATTGTATTATGCTACGTTCAGACTGCATGCTATTGAAGCAGCAGAAGCAGCTGGTTTACATGCAAAGTCCATGGTTGACGCGCATCAACACGCATAAAAAGCAGCAGCAGCACATCATGTTGTCGCATCTGAGCAGCTGAAGCAGCGCCTAATGAGCTGCTGAGCATCTGACCCGCGAGACGCGCATCACAAGCAGCAGCTGCTGGAATTAAAAAAAAATAACTTTCGCTGCCCGATGCGCCACATCAACCAATCAGAGAGAGTATCCACCAGATGACGTTGCTGTATTTTCAGAATGGAGGGAAACACTTTGGGAATTCTTCAACAATGGAAGATAAACTGATCATCTCTGTTTGCTCTCATCCCATTATTTATGATTAATCATCTTAGCAATATAGAGACAGGATAATTTCAAGCTGGTGAATAAATGTGTTTAATCAGAAGATGTATGCAGGAAGAAGTGGAAAACTTTAAGGGAAATATGCAAGGGAACAAGAAAGAAAGAGGGGTGGTGCATCAGCAGGGACAGTTTAATGTTTTTCTTCTCAAGATTATGTTTTTCTCCTTTATCACTGGAACCATACCATACCAAACTGTTCTCATTCCGTGAGAATTTTTTTATGTCATTTTTACAAATACATGTCATTTCTTGAAATTAAGAAATGCTTTGTTTGATGAATTGTTACAGATTTTGTCTTCAAACTACTCTTTAACCCTGTGCATGCTGTTAAAACTGAGAAATTTTGGCTCAAAAATGCTTTTTCAGTTACAAATTATGAAATCATGCTAATTCCATTTATGTTCATCCAATAAAATGAACATTGATTAAAAATACCTTTAGATGAATAGTTGGGGTTCTGTAAAAAAGTAAAGAAGGCATTTTGTCATTTAGCTCAGTGCTTCCCAACCTTTTTTAACCTGTGTTCATCTTTAGGCATTTTGTCTTACCATGAGTTCCCCTCTCAGTCAAAAGTATTGATGATTGTCAAAAAGTGGAACGTACAATAACTGATTATAAAATAAAGACTGTTTTACTTAATCTTTTAATCTAATTCTCATCATTGTATTCTTTCCATCTTAAATAAAAAGTAACATAATAAATTTGTTGCCTGGAAGTTAGTAAGGAATCGAAATAAATACAAATTAAAATCATAAAATAAACCAGTATTTATAAAACTGGAGCTCCTGTGAGTAACCTGCTTATAATCACATTTGAACTTCATGTATTGGGAACAAAATGCTGATCAAATGTTATAGTCAGACTGACTATACACCGCTGGGTGTCTCATCCCGGTTCTGTTGCCCTGTCAGTCGGTGTCCTTGCATTTTACTCCTGCCACTCTTTCCTGAGCTCAGGAACACTGTCTCACCTTACCTCTGTTGTCCGAGGGATTCATCCCCCTGTTTTGGGAACTCTGACTAAAACAAAAATGGACTAAGTGCAGGAGAAAGATGCATGTCTTTTTGGAGAAACAAAACTGAACGAATAGCACTTGAAATTGGTCGCCTTCATAATGACCAACCCCATTGCTGGACATAGTCAATGTAGGCCTAGCTAACATAATTAACATAATTTTAGAAATGGTATTTTATTATTCTGTACAGGGTAAACATTTTATTTAGCCCTAAGTTGCCAAAGTCAGATTCGAGTCTAATGGTGATTGCTAGTTTATCAACTCTCCCCTTCCCTGTAAGAAGCTCCTCAGATGGACTGATATCTAATGCCACCAAATATTCCCAAATATAGTATTCCTCACTGATTTCTTTCTTTTTTCAATAACTAAAAAATGTTTCAACATTTTATTTTGGTTGAATATTCTATATTTTTATAGTATTATTGTCTTTTCGGTTACACCCTAACCCTAACCCAATTTCACTGGATCAAGCCTTTTTAAGCATTCTATATATAGAGCGTATATAAACATATTAAAACTATGCATGAATTATGCTGATATTGTATCAGGTCAATATTGTTATTGGTCAAATAATAAATCTGTAATCTTTGTATCATATACGAAATGAAAAAGCTGTATCATCCCTTATTTAAAAATAATAAAAATGACCAAAACTGTAAGGAAATTTTGAATGGCATGAACGAAAGAGTTTGATTTTCATGACTCAGGAATAACAACCCACCAGAGGCTCATGCCTATGCTCAAGTAGCATTGTCCAGCATTTTGAAACGAGGGTAAATCACAAAATAATTTTATAGCAAATAAAGATATTCTATAAATGCTTTATTCAATCCTTTATCCAAAAGTTTCTAGAAAATTATGAACTGTTCTTCCAAAACAAACCCTTTCTGATGCCCTGAAATGGGTGATTTTCAC